>NC_064815.1:7172068-7258930 GCF_023721935.1 Panthera uncia
CCCAACTATAGTTTTAAAAAAGGCAGCCAAGAACGATCAGAAGAAAACAAAAGAGGCAAACTGTTGCATGACTGGCTTTGAGCCACAGGATTATGGATTCCCACCACGCCCCACCGCCCACCCCCCAGCTTCTTTTGTATTTCTGACCTTTCCAAAGTTTCTTCAATGAGCATTATTATTTTTATTCTAGGGGAAAAAAACATAATTTAAAATAATGGTGAAGTACACGTTACGGAAAAAGATCTTTGAGAGTTTAAACAGATTTTTAGGAGTGAGTTCTGTTTTACTAGTTGTCCCCAAAACAGGGAAAGCCGAAGAAGAATCAAAGCACATTAAGAATGAAAGCACCACCAGATTCCTACAATTGACAGAGTTGAAGGCAGACTTACAGAGCTGTCTATTTGAGGCCAAGGATATATCTGCAGGTTGAGAGCTTGCAGCTTCGTAGATCTACCCTCTACAGACAAACCCACCTTCTCCTAAGATTTGAAGGGAACATTTCAGACTTTCCAGGCTTATAAACATTTACTGTAGAGGGCTACTATTTTTAGAACCTGTTCTGGATATGCGGTGTATTATTTTACTCCTAACCGCCTGCCAAGTTTAAGCTGTACTTCACCTTTGAGTAGTGGACTTGACTAAGAGGTGAATTATTCTAACCAGCTTATTGCTACCTTCTAGCTCATTTTCTAAGTTCTGTCACAAGTGAGAATAAACATTGCTGCGTGTGTAATCATCAAAGAGGGTTGGGAATGTGATGAAATCTATTTTATTTTTTCCAAAGTTGTTTCTGGGCCAAAAAGTTATTTCCTGAAATAAATGGTTTGTTTTTACCTCAGTAAAGAGAGTGATTTATTAGCAGCTCCTGTGGCAAGTGAGACCAGGATCTTCTTGCTGCCAATTTTGTATCTGTGGAGGCTATTCACCGCACTGATTGCTTCTTGTAAGTTCTCCATCTGAACAACAGCCTTGAGCTGATAATCTGTATGGGGGCTGAGCTCAACACTCTTCACCTACAGCAGTAAAAAGGAAAAGGGAATGCTAGGTCTACCCCGAACCCTGTCAGCTTCAACCTGAAGGTGAATCATGAAGGAACACGTCTGTGGACTTCCGTGCTTCTGTGAGGGAACGTGTCTGAATGCTACGCTTCTGCCAAGCAAAACCTAAGTGAACCAGGACTGGGTGACCTTCAGAGATGTGAAATCGGCCCGGCCTGCCTGCGTGCTCTGGCACGCACAGCTCTCCGATGCAGGCTCGGGAGCCAGTATGTGCGAAGAGTCTTTGGGGTCTTCTCCAGACCCTGCAGACACCCGGGGCATAGCCATTTTAATCATCTGGAACAGGTGCACTTCTAGCAAACGGCACCTAAAAACCCCATCAGACATAGTAAGATACTCACAAAAACAGCCAACATTACTTTAGACTCCTACTTCTGTATTTTAGCAGCCAGAGTGAAGTAAAATCCATCAGAGTTTTATTCCCCAAAGTGCCACTTAAATCCGTGCCCGTGACCACGAGTGCCTCTCCCCTAGGTCTCCTGCTCTCCGGGGTTACGCCCTAAAAACTACAAGTACAGCATCACCGTGAGCAGACCACAGGAAAAAGGAAGGAGTTCAAACTCATTCAGTGATACGTCTATCCTGGCTGCGGTTACGTGTGTTGAACTACGTTCTCCCGACTTGAAGCGCTAGCAAAGGGTAAAAGGAAGGCGAGAGGGGGTGAGAAGGTTACCTTGCCGTGCCTAGAAAATGCCTCCTGCATAAGCTGCTGCAGCTCCTTCCGGGATAATCTGTAGTCGATGTTGCTGATCTGGATGTCAGCACCATTTGCAAACGGGTCTGGGCTGTCAGCACCAATGCTCGAATTTGCAATGTTGAAAGCAAGTGGGGACGCTCTGTTTAAAAGGTTTGGAGACATACTCCTGCTTAAAACATACATGGTGGAGTATTTTTAAAAACTGTTATTCTATTTACTTAGTTTAAATCACTTAGGCTCTGTTTGAAGCTATATATAAAAACAGCTTTCCGTAATGCAACCAAGCAGAATATTTGGTTTTCAAATGTATTTTTATCTTAAATGTACACTGATTTAGAACTATTTCCAAAAGTACTACCTATTGACCTGTTATTAACAACCAGTACACAATTTAATACCAAATATTCTTTCATTGGATTATTTAAAACTAGAGGCAGAAATTATAGGCAGACCCGGTGAATTCATTTTCTACTCTGGGCATTGATTCTTGGTGAATTAGCCTGCGATACCAATAAAAGTCATTTAACTTCTCCCTGGCTCTGAAAACGCTACTGTCGCTCACGTGTTGTAGTCTTTTATGTGAATTTTTAATTTTAACTTTGCAGATCCAAAGTCACTTTCTGGAGCGAGCCTTCAGCAACTCAGCGCAACAAATACAATGCGTGAAGGAGTTCACAAGGTGCAACGTGGCCTCATGGCTCCTGTCCTCCAAGCTTCCAGAAGTACTCAGTGTGAGTCTGGAGAGCTTAGATAAGGTAAGCGTTACTTGGGTAAGTACAGTGGTCTACAGACTGCCCCCCACTCCTGCTTCTCAAATGGCTCCCTGCAATTACCCTGTGAATAAGAATAACCAGGGCACGTGTAGTTGGGGCTGCTTCCCCAACACGACAAAGTGAGGAGGAAACAGTAAGGACATCTACACGTGCCTCCCATCATGGCCAGGGAGTCCGAGTTAAGTTTCTGTGATCTCTGCTTACCCAGATTCCCACGTGGAGGGGAGAGACGTTGAGGAGCACGGCCCCCCATCGTAAGCTAAGATGGCCTGAGGAAGGGGGGCTGGAGGATGAGGAGGGGAAGACTCATCTCTTACTTCTGTATTCATGCACTTGCGTCGCTGGAGTTCCTTTGAACCAGCATCGTGTCCTCATCCCTGCTACTGCACGCAAGTACCCCACGATCAAGCAGGCGGACTCACCGAGAAGACCAAGACTGTGCTGCGAGCAGGGGACTGACTTGCCGTGACGTGATCAGCTTGCTGAAAGCAGATGGGTAACTCACTTGGAACGGAGTCTCCTCTTTCTCTTTGTTCTCTACAGGAGAGCTGGTGACACTCCGGGGACAGGGGTTCTCTTTCCTAATGGAGGGAACACATGAAGGGAAAAGGTCACGTGCTTGCCTTCACATTAGACAAGAGGTCGTGAGGAAGAGTAACGTAACCTACTTCGGGTTGGTTTTGTAAGCAGGTTCTGCCGTCCCCGAGTTTTTGGGTGTGGGCGCTACAGCGCTCAAGCTTCTGTGGGGAGGCGCCACCAGCCTCAGGTGGCCTTGCTGGGAGTCACTGCTTCTAGCGCCAGTCTTTGACTCCATGCGGCAGAGCTCCTTAAAAGAGACAAGCGCAGCGGAATTTAAAACTGAAGCGACCAAGATGTGTCAAACCCTGTACAGAAAACACGTAACTGAGAATCGTCAAAAATGGAAAACGAAAAAGGACATGCCGAAAGCAAGCGGGGCATGTAAAACACGGAGAAGAAGAAACCGAACCTACCGTAAACTTCAGAAAGCAAGAGGTATCAAAGTTACCTGTAAACTTTTAACATTTGTGTTTTTTGTAGCAGATCCAGAATTTGCCTGCGACCCTTTTCCAGGCGTGGCTTTGGCACTGGAAGATTGTTCACTCGTATCTTTGATGAGGCACAATTTTGGATTCTTAAGTTTTTTGGGAGACTTCACTTTATCAGCAATTGCATTGGAACTCTTTGTTTCACAGAGTTCTCTATTTTTTGGAGTAAATGACACAATGATCCTATTACCAAAGACATCTTCGTTTTCCATTCGCTTCTGAGCCCGTTCTGCACTATCTTGGTTTATGAAGCGGAGAATTGCACTGCAGCCTGTGATACTCAGCACTTTCCCACCACAATTATCAGACAGGCGCCTGAGCCTGTTGGTGATGCTCTTGCCATCTTTATTTGCTGGTAGGTTATAAACATAGAGCAGAGTGTGGCACTGCTGATACAGAGGAAAAGGGTTACAACGGGTTAACTCAAGGGCACACATTCAATTACAAAATTAGAAGAACAAGGAGTGATCTCCAAACTTAAGCTAACAACCTCGGAGGGGAGGTGGTAATGATCTTGAGGGAAGACAGTGAACTTACTTAAACCAAAAAAACCCAGAAGGAGGGAAATGTACCTTAAAGTACCACTCTGGCCAGTGAGAATGGCAAGATTTAATGCTCTGAATAATCAAGTCTTTTTCTTCTTTTTAACCATGAAGAACAGGGACCTCAAAAGTGGGCAATCTCTGACCTAAAATACTACATTCGACTTAAAGGCCTCTGAGGCTAGAAAAGTAAATGCCAATTTCTTTAGGAGTCATATGTATATTCTCCAAATGGCTGAAATGCAGCTCAAGATTGTAGTAAACGTGCTTTTCCCAAATCAAGACCATAAGGAACGCTCACCCTGCTGGAAATACCCGCACTTTCTCCTAGCACGTGGCTCAATAAGCTACAGGTGTAGCAATAACCGCTCTGAATCGTGCACATGCATGGTGGGGAATAGAACTATGCAAAACCAGCTCAGAGTGCTACTGAAGTTTAGGGATTAAATGCCCAAGACGTGTACGATTTACTCTGTTTATCTGACTGCAGCCACATGAGTGTGTGCAAACCATCACCATATTCTTTACCCATGACTGGAAGAAAAAGACGTAATAAATCTTTCTCTATGGCTTTCATCCAGTTGACACAAACACTGCTGGCTTTGGAGACACTGACCAGAGGTGTTGGGAAGATAAACCTACAAGCCAATTCCCCACGATACCGTGAAACAAGCTAAAAGCAAAATTCATACATGCCAATTCTCTATTGGTAAGAAAAGAACTATTTCTAAGCCTTACTTCAAAAATCTGGCCAGCCTCCTACAAAGAACAGCCTCACCTGGTGACCCCCGTTAAGGGCGGCCTTCAGCCCCCAAAATCTAACGTTAGAGTGCAGCAAAAGAAGAATGCAAACCCACTTACTGGCATTTTTAGTGGTAACCTGGGGGGCAAGTCGGAAATGAACTCTTCGAATCTGATCAGCTCATTAGCATGATGCAGCAGTGCTTCCGAGGCCTGGTTTTTATGGACCAAAATTATGTGGAAACCATGCCTGTGTCTCAGATCACTAAGCTCCAATGCAAAATTGACATCAGCTGAAAGAGAAGGCACAGCCCACCCCGTCCCCAAACATTAGAAAGACGTGACACACACACACAGCTGTACTGCCCCCTACTGAGAAGGAAGGAATGGCTGGACTGGACTCAGAGTTGCTCCACCCCCCCGCCCCCCAGCTCCCACCCCCTTAACTGAAACAGGAACACATTTCACACAAGAATGAACACCGTAGGGCAATTTTACCACATACTTCTACTGAATTCCAAGACATGTTACTTCCAATAGTAAAAGAGAGCAAATATTAATATTTCGGGGAGCATCAGCTCTGCAAATTCTTCTTAGATTGTTAAAACTAGCAATACTGGGCCCAGGATACAAAAAAATAAAGTAGAATAAAAAACTACATTTTCGGGGCGCCTGGGTGGCTCAGTCGGTTAAGCGGCCGACTTCGGCTCAGGTCATGATCTTGGGATCCGTGAGTTCGAGCCCCGCGTCGGGCTCTGTGCTCACAGCTCAGAGCCTGGAGCCTGTTTCAGATTCTGTGTCTCCCTCTCTCTGACCCTCCCCCGTTCATGCTCTGTCTCTCTGTCTCAAAAATAAATAAACGTTAAAAAAAAATTAAAAAAAAAAAAACAACAAAAAAAAAACTACATTTTCTTTAACTGGCCCCACAAGAATCCATATTCAAGCTCTAAGGAGAAAATCCACAAAATCTACACAGACTCCGCTTTTTTCTCTAAACCGTTCTCAGAGGTAAGCACAAATATGGCCTGTGCATTTCAGCCTCTCTGGGGGCATATTTCACTCGAATGTGTTCTGGCTTCTGTAATAATTCCCACACAGCGAGTTTACTGGAAATGAGCAGATGTCTCTGCACTTACTCGACACGAGAACCACAGTGGCTGGAGCAGTGTGAGTGTTCGCAAACCTTCGGAGACTCTGGCGCAGTTTGTCGTCAGCCGCGTTCTTGGCGGTAGCGTTGATGTGGGCCACGGTCACCTGCGTTGATTCAGAGTGAGGACAAATTAGTGAGAGCTGAGGTTGGGAAATCACTACACATTCTGCCCACATCTTCAGAGACGGTCCTCAAGGAACGAAACTCTAGCTGTTGTTATTCTTGCCACTTAGCAATGAAAAAAAAAATCATAAAGAGATCTCAGTAATTTCAAATTTGTGTCTCTGTACAAATGAACTAGATCCATTGTTAGCCCTGCACGCCTCTCTTCATCTGCTCTTGTACTTCATCCAACTCCCTTTCAGAAAACAGGCAGACAAGGAAGTGAAATATGAAGTAATGCAGCTCTAACAGCTTTTGCCAACAACCAGGAAGTAGCAGAGATGGACAGAGATGATGAACCTAAGATTTCGGGCTGTATATGATGTCACTTGTCTCTGCTACACATAGTCTATAGCTTTCAGGATCTGGGGTTAGGTGATGGGAGAGGAAAGGCATCTGTCCCCGAAAGAGCAAAAATGGATTAAAGTTATCAGGCTTATACGGAAGTCTCCAGGGCAAGGAAAGGTTTTGAGAGGCATTTCAACTACATACAATACACAATAGGATTTATTAGTTTTTTAAGGAGCATAAGTATGTAATTTTAGGCAGCAATATGGCATAAAAACAGAATTACTTGTCTAAGCGTCAAAAGAACTAGATTCTAGTTCCAGCTTACGAGAATAGACTTTGCAGTCAGACAATCTGGATTTAAATCCTAGCTCATCTGGTTACTGGCCACGTGATCTTTAAAAAGTTGTTTAACATCTTGGTGCCTCAGGTGAATTTGCAAATTTCAAATAATAAATCCTATGAGCCCTTTTCATAGAGCAGTCATGAAAATCAAAAGAAAGGATGCACAAGTAACCATGCTGTGACACAGCACTAGTCACATATACGTGGCATTACTGAAAGATCAAATACGATTAAGTGATTTCTAGTACTTCAGAAATAATCTCTTGCTAATTTCCTTTATTTGCCAACCTAGTAGAAATGCATATTTAACAAATTTTGAATTAAAATTATTTTTTTTATTTTTTTTTGAATTAAAATTATTTAAAAAAACACACATGTGCTTCTTCTTGTACCATAATAGATGAAAAAACCTTTTTTTTTTTTTTTTTTTTACCTGGCAATTATTCAGCTCTTGAATAACTTCTTTGTTTTCTTTACTGATGTCACACACACAGATGAATTCTGCTTCTCTGTGGCCTTTAAAAAACTTCTCACGGATTCTCTGTACAACAGCAGTAGCTGAGCGGCCAGAGGGAACTGAACAGTTTTCAATATCCCAAAAAACTCCAATGGGGGGTAAGTTTTCCAGCACCTGTCCGGCTAGTGCAACTTCTGGTGACCCTTAGGAAATGTTAACACTTTCAATCACACATAGTGAAAAAAATAATGGCAAATTAAAATAATAGGTAGCTACCTATCATTTTTAGTGGCAGAAAAATGAAATTATCGATTGATGTTAAGCTTAAGGATACCAACCTCAATGGTTGACCTAAAAGGCCAACCCCAAGTTGCAATAACATTCCTAAGTGATTATTCCTCTTTTTCAGGAAAGAACAAATCTAAAGGTCAAGTTACTTCAGGCCCACAATAAATCCAGTGCAAAGCATGAGCCATCCTCATGCTGACCGTTATGTCTACGTTTCTCTGTACACTAACACGTAGGCGAATGGACACTGCAGCTCTGGGACCTGTCATGCTCTGCCCACGCGTGTCTACCTGCTCAGTATGGAAGAGCAATGAAGAGGTGACAAAGGGTGAAGTTGTTACTGTCCTTGATTAAAAAAAAAAAAAAAAAATTTGAACACTGCATTAACATCTGATTTAATATAAAAATAAAAGTTTTCCAAAGACAAAATATCACATTAACTACTTTTTGGGGAAATGATACTAGGTTTTTCAATTCTTGTTTTTTATCAACCATTACTAAATCTTTCTAAATAGTAAGTACTTCTCTGGAGTGCGCCATCAACAAGTGTAATTAGGAACCTAAGTTGACACTAAGTCCCCTCTGGCACTTATCTCTCCTAATATATACCTCGTGTACCTAGTATTCTGTATACGGCATCCGACCTCAGACAGCCTCAGTGCAACGTAAAAGGCAAATGACTCGTCGGTGTCTAAGAATAAAAAGATTTTTTACGAAGAGGGAGAAATGGAGATGCACATACATAGTAGCTTTAGACCACAAGAATCTTTTCAAGGTGATTAAATGCAGTGTATCAGATACTGAAAACTACTTAAATATGCACATTTTATACCATACTGTCATTTACCAAATTTCGAAGCAGCTTTGCCTAGACTGGTCGCCAATAACAACGTGGTCTCCTTCCCTGCTCCTTTGGTTCCACAGCCATTACACAGAGGAATAGTAACAGGTGCAGTTTGAGTATTTGGAGGTGGTATATTTGGCCAGACTTTAGCAGCATCAATTATACTATTTCTTGCCGGCTGTTTTAAAAATTTTTTTAAAAAAAGGAGGAGGTTTCAGACACATCATTTCAGAACCTAGAGTTATAAACAACAACTGAAAACACATTCTAAGTGTTTCTTCTTTCCACCTGTTAGAATCTGTTGCCTCTGACAGGATGTATTTTCAATATTTCAGTGCATTCCCAGAACTATTAGCTGTTAATTCACAAACTCACTTCACAAAGTGACTTTAAATGGTCTGGGACGACTTTCACAGCCTAGGGCATAGGTATCCTGCAGAGGAGACCCAGACATACTTTCCGTAAAGGAAACTAAAATCTTTACTTGAACACCCGTGTGATCGAGGCCAAGTTCCAAGTCCCTCAAATTATTACCAAAGAACACCATGGGGTGACCTATGTTAACATGAATGGGTCCATATATGAGGTGAGTGTTAGTTATGAGAACTCTAGCCTTTAAGACACAACGGAACCCGAAGCTTCGCCGAACTAGGTGTATGTGTAGGCAATGCATTTATTACAACGAGAGCCTCTAAAAGCACAAACTACGTGAATAAGGACTCTGCACGTTTTTGGATGGGCCTTCCCATTTTACCCTTCGCCTCTTTCGGGACCGACAGAGGCTATGCTGCTGGGGAGAAAGCTACCTCACAGAAGAATCTTCAGCCCCATGCACCACAAAGACTTTTCGAGACAGATCCACTTTAAAAAAGTCACTCCTCAAAAGTCAGCTGCACCCAACATAACAAATAAAAAGATACACACCTTGTTGAGACAGTCTTCGCAGTAAAGTGAGCCCTTTAAACAAACCGGAGGTACCACGTTTAGGTGCAAAGAATTGGTGCACAAGTGAGGCGTTAGCTCCGACTGTGAAATGTGCTCTTCCAAACGCCCCGGAGCCCCGCTCGTGAAATCAGAACAGGGGAAATAGCCAGCGGAGGCGCAGCCCTGGAGAGCCGGAAACTGATGCAGCTTGTGCACGTTACCATGGCAGGATTGGAAATGAAGCTTTCCACAACAGGGCAGGTGTTTGCAGGAAGATAGATTACTCTCTAGACACATGCTGGGGAAGTCACTTGCAAGGCCGGCCAAATTGTTCCTAGCTGAGGCATTCTGGAGCGAAGATGCAGACTGGAAGGCAAACCCTGAGCCTACCTGACACGTGACTGTCCTGGTGCTCTGTGAGTCTAACAGTGCGCCTGGGTGAATCAAGCTACCGCTACCTCCGCTACCACCGCTGCCACCGCCACCACCAAAACGCATCGGCGAAGTGGAGGGTTCATTAGGGCAATGAGCGCAGCAGCTTACTTTGGGGACAGGTGAAAGCTGTATTTTAGGTTGCTGGAGAGAATGAATATCTGGAAGCGGGACTGCTGGGAAAAGTTTAGAGCCAGCATGAAGGGGAGACGGCACGTCCTTTAACTCCACAGCAGCTTTCTCGTTCTCCATGTAATCTTTCTGGGAAGAGAAGACCAGAAGGCAAGTTAGCTTCACGGGGCCGGTGAGTTTTGGTTACTCACATCCTACTGCCATCTAGAGACGGAAGTAGTGTTCAGTCCTGTTTACATCACTCGATCACAACCAAACGGAAAGAGAACGGCGTGGCGGCTGAAAGCAGGGGCCTTCTTCACAGAACAGGGAAACGGACAAACAAAATCAAGACCGTGTCCTTCCTGGATTTTAAGAGACTGGGGCAGGGTGCTGCTTACACGGCCAGCAAGGCAGGTTAACCGTCTGTGCCTCAGGGACTTCCCTTTGATAACTTCCCCTTGCCTCACAGGGCCTTCTGAAGACAAAACAGGTGGTACGAAAACAACACAATCACGAATGGCGTTCAACAAGGATGGCTCACAAGCCAAGTGCGTTGAGGAAAATACTTAATGGTTCCTGCAGTCAGACCATAAAGGGTTTACCAAGGTCCTCCAGACAATTCCAAACTTTCGGATGAGACCAGCTATCTGCCCACATGGCCCATCCATGGAGTCTTAAACGTGCTGTTGGGGACAAGAAGCAAACTCCAGGCTATCATGACCTAAAGCCACAAGGCCAACCACTGCTATGTAGCCAGTGAAAAGGATTAATTAGAAAACCGTTTGGGCACAATATTCAAGAGAAATAGCTTGTCATATGCCTCCACCACAGACACAGGACGTTGTGTTGTCGTTGGTGTTAGAGACCTGGGTTGGAATGTGATACTCAGCAGTTGTAGGACCTGGGGTAAGGTACATAATAAACCTCTCCATACTTCGGTTTCCTCAAGCTTCAGTTGGGAACACGATGTAGCTCCTACAACAGCTAGGAGGATAAAACACGACAGTGCACATAAAGCACTCAGCAGGGTACCTGGTCACTGAAAGGGGATCTAACTAATCGATAGCCCTTCCTGGCTGGCTGCAGGAACTATTAAGAGAAAGCAGATATGGTGATGGAGACATGCTCTTCCCTCAGAGTACAGAACGGGCCATCTAACTGCTATGGTTTCACCCCTTTGGCTGTGGTTCTACATTAACCTGGGAGAGCACACTCATTTGGGAGAAATCAGGATCTGAAGATGTAGGATTTTTCAGGTCGACTTCTCCTAAAAGGGCGGGGGGGGGGGGGGTTGCTGATAACCAACTGACTGCCAACAAGCAGTGTGTCCTGCTCTCTTGGTAATTACAGTTCAGGCTAGAAATTCATTTACTGGCATTCGGATTTATATAGATTTGGCTCTTATGGTCTTGACTCAGGTCTGGGTACCACTGAAAGAAGCAGGTGTCTGGATCTATAAAGTGAAAGTGCAATCCTGTATTGTCGGACCCCAAGGGGGCCTGACCGACCGTCCCAGGAAGCCCTGCTTAAGGTACCAACCCTGCTGTCAGATGTCCTTAAAGTAAATGACCACAATTACTGATGCCATGCAAAAAAGAGAACTATATAATGAAACTCTGGAGGAGATAAGGAATTTAGCTGAGTTTTAAAAAAGTTATTAATACCCTTATATAAATTCATAAAGTCTCATTCAAATCCCAAATGCAAAAGCCAAAAAAAGGAAAGAAACAAAATAGAAAAGTGGGAACATGATGCATGCAGGACATCAGAAAAAGTCAAAATCACTATGAAAAAACAAAGGAAGAAGTTGCAGACATGTTTAAATGTTCAAGAGAAATCTTGAACAGAAAAAGACCGCCAATAAGGTCCTTTCAATCTTCCCTTGATTTTAAGACTCAAACCTCAGAAGGCTACAATAGAATAAAGTCTATTTTATACTTTCCTCTGATTCGACTCTACAATTTGGATTTCATCTTTGGAATCTCTGACTTTCCTAAGAAGTAAGTCTTCCCAAAATGTTAACATTAAATATTCAAAGCAGCTACAGTTAAAAAATTATGCTCTCCTTGAGTCAGAAATTATAATCATGTGCTACAAGGAGGAAAAAGCAGGATGCAAAGTAAAACTTAGCACAGACTCCAGGGAAAGAGAGACTGCCCCAGACCAAATGGGCCACTCATCTATTTGCATAACGAATTTGCTATGTCCTCAGTCTTGCACATAGTTACCGTGTGGGGGCTAAGTGGCAATGTGTGCTCAGGACGAGAAAAGCAATTAGAAAATTTCCAGAGCCATGGCTTAGCATCATTATTTTGTCGGAGCCATCCAAGTGTTCTACTGCAGGGGTCCTCAGTTCCGTTTCCTTCCATCATACAGCCATACAAAGTGGTTCAACATTCTCCCATCTTTCTTTTCTGTCATTCTTCCACCCTGTTAAGAACGAGATCTCAACATCAGTTATTTGCATAAGGACAAATTTTACTATTAAAAAGTGTAACTTCAACCGTACTTATGGCACAACTACATTTACGGTACAACAGCTCCCAGTAAGTCAGATCGTAGAAACAGAAGTAGAATTCTAGCCAAGTGACAACCTCCTCCAGCCCCGAGGAGGCCTTTTCTACAGTTTTTCTTAATTCTTCTCAAGCATCTCTCCCCTATGTTAATAGACAAGAGCATGTAATTTTAGTAAAAGAACAAACACACGTCTTCATTTCCAATTATGTAAGATTCTGGCATCTGACTTAACAGCAACCTAACCCACTGTGTCATTGATGTGACTACAGAAGGTCCAAATTAAGTGACCTCTGTGGACTCTGAATTTGATTCTGCTACAGAACAAATCGAACCAATTCCTTCATTTACTTATCATGAAAGTGCAATCTGATATACCAGCAAAAATCCAACCGAGAAATCTCAAGTCACAGATGTGCTAGATCTATTCCAGTGCAACCACATTCTTACAAGTCTTAAACAGTACAATAAAAGCAGATCAAATCGATAACAGCCACTGGGCATGGAGGCAGCCTGCCAATGGTAAGGACAGCGGAACGTCACTCCCAAGTCTTCGCCATCATACCAAACAACCACCTCTTCTTACCCACAGTGGCCATTGTAAGGTCATCAATTTATCAGAAAGTTCACCTGAACAGAAATAAAACAATTTTTTAAATGTTTTTATTTATTTATTTTGAGAGAGATAGGGCATGAGTGGGGATGGGGCAGAGAGAGAGGGAGAGAGAAAATCCCAAGCAGCCTCCGCATGGTCAGCGCAGAGCCCCACACAGGGCTCAGTCCCGTATACCGTAAGACCTGACTTGAGATCAAGAGTTGGACACTGTAACCGAGTGAGCCACCCGGGCGCCCCTGAAAACAATTTTTTTAGCTATCACTCTGATAAGATGCTCCTCTCAAGAGTTTAGCATCGACACAATATGGTGAAGGGAACAATGACTAACCAGTACTCTAAAATATACAACTGATCACAGAAAGCAGGGGTAGGCAAACTATAGCTGGCCAGCCAAAACCAGCCTGCTGCTTGTATTTAAATGGCCTTCAAACTAAGAATGTATTTTATATATCTTTAATTCTTAGGGGAAAAAAATTGTGCGACACAACATTATATGAAATTCAACTTTTGGTATCTATAAATAGAGAAATTTGTTTAAGTACTGTCTGGGGCGGTTTATGCACTACAACTACAGAGTTGAGTTACCAGAAACAGAGACTGGCGGGGAAGGCCTAAAACATTTACTATTTGGCCCTTAAGTTTCAGTTTCTTCCTCTGTAGAGAGTGCCTCTTTTCTCCCCCTCCAAGGCGGGGGGGGGGGGGGGGGGGAGTAGAAAAAGGACTCCTCCCAGCTCCCCATCCATTTGTTTTCACCAATGTATAGTCTGTGCTAAGCACAGGGCTCGCTAAATCTTACATACTAAGTAATTATTTGTTAAATGAAGAAATGAATAAAGTAACTATTTACCTACTACATACAGTTAGGAGTTAAGTTAGAAGCAAAGACAGCATTAACAGCCACAATGATAAATTATAACAGCTATACTAGCTGTTTTTCTTACTCAACACAGGTTTTATATTCCCTTACAATCTCCTCTTTAGATCATAGGAATCTGTGATGTTCACAATACACAACTTCAACATGCTCTCTCACCTCTTCAAGGCCAATGCTGAAAGTGAGGTAACAGGAAGATTACAATACAGATTACAAAGTACTTTTATTTAACATTATTTCCTCATTCAGTAAATATTTATTTAGTGTCTACTATATAACAGGTCCGGGCTTGGCCCAGGAGATACAATGATGAAAGCAACCAGACAGTAAGATCCATTTATGTAATCTTTTTTCCCCACAGTCAATCTGTGAGATAGACTAGAGAGAAATAAACCACATTTTACAGAGGAGTAAGCAGAAGTTTAATTAAGTTTTGCAACTTGCCAAGATCACACAATTAGAGAGGGGGCAGAACCAGGCTTGTCCACACCTTTCCACCACAACAAGGTGCCTTCCGTGTTGCTCAACACAATCAACAGGAAGTACAAATGTATTGGCAGGTTAGTGGCCCGCACCCAGAAAATTTCCCAAGCATTCCTGGGAATGCCACTAAGTACTTAGGCAGCCAAAGCAAGTTCTATCCGACCTGAGTGAGAGTCTTTGAACAATTCAGACAGTGCTTGAGAGCACAGACTCTACTGTTAGTCTGTGTATTAAGTCCCAATTTTGCAGCTTCCTATCTGTGCACCTTTGGAGAGCTCACAACCTCTCTGAACCTCAAATCCTATCTGTAAAATGGGCCTGATAGTAACCGCAGCATCCTCAAAGGGCTGTTGTTGGGATTTAATGAGACAGTCACATTATGAAATTTAGGAGTGGCCTTCTCTTAACACCCAAGCTAGTCCTGGATCCACAAACCACCCCAACCCATCACTTTGTTTTCATAGGTCTTCTATCTAAAATTACTTATTTGCTTGATGTTTTACGTCGCCCCTATTGAATATAAACTCCATGACAGCAGGCATCATGTTTTCTCATTCAGGGCTGTATTTCCTGCACCTAGCAGTGTCCGGTACCTATCAACAATTGTCCAATGAGTGAAGAGTTCAATAAACGTCTAGGAAGACCACTTAGGTTTTCATCCCCCAGGAGGCAAAACACCACAGTTACCGCTCAGAGAAGTTGGGGAGTCCAAAAGATACAAATGTAACTGGAAAGCTCTTGGTAATACCAGAAAGGTGCTTGGGAAACTAACACGTGTACCACGGTGTTGCTTTGCAATTAGTAGTGGGAGTGGCTCAGGGCAACTCAACACTTATCTGTCAAGCCAGAGACTACACCCTAGAGTGCTGAAAGACCGAGGAGAACGCAAAAACGCTCGGGGCGGGGGTTAAAAACACCCGCCCCTTTACTCCTCTCTGAACCTTCCAACTGTGCACACTGCTCGAGAAAGGTTGCTCTCCACACCTGGAAGCCCCACAGGGAGCAGGGAGGCAGGTGCGGGCGGGGAGCCAAACACCCCCAAAAGGCACCAGCGGCGCAGCAATGACAGTCGTGAACGGACCTGAAAGGGAGACAACCGGAACCTTCGCTGGCGGCCTGACTGGTGGGTCCCAGTCCTTCACCTCGGAGTAGCCAACCTCCCCCACCCCCGCCAGCAAAGGGCAGGGGAAGGGGGGGGTACTTGTCCCGCCTCCAGCTGGTGGCCCCAGAGCAGTGAGTCCGTCAGGAACTAGTACCCAGCGCTGCCAGCCAACTCACCTCAGCCGCCGGCTCCACCTCCGCTCACATTCCGGCCCCGCCGCCTTCCCCCCGCCCCCCCAGGCCCTTTGTTTTGATTCCCGACTCCGCAGCTCCCGCCGCCGCCGCCAAGCGCACCCTCCACTTCCGCTTCCGCACCGCGCCGCCCCTGTCGCAAAACCGACGCCCTTCTCTCCCCACCTCGCTCCGCCCCTTCCTCCACTCCGCCCCCGCCGCCGCGTCCTCCCGCGCGGGGCGTGCTGGGAACCCCGGGGGGGGCGGGGCCTCGCGGCCCTGCAGCCTCGTCAGGCTCAGTCCCCTCCCGATAAACCCCTAAATAGGGTCATTTCCCGGAGGAGACCCCGGCTTTTTTGGCGAAAACCCCGAGTTTAAGGAGGCCTTCTCCCTTGCTTATCGCGGTGGAGTGGAAAGGAACCTGAAAGCGAAGAATGAGGGGGCTTGTGAGGTGGAACCGGGGGAAAAAAACCCTCCCAACCGGGAATTGGTACAATTCAGCTCTTTCGGTCTTTCGAGGGAAGACGGTTTAAGTGGGATTTCGATTTAAAAAAAAAAAAAAAAGTCGTTTTGGCGCGCGTTCCGTTCTCCCTCGCTCCCTGCTCTCGTCACGTGACGAGTCTTTTTTTTTTTTTTTTTTTAATGAAATGACGCATATTTTCCACAACATCCTTAATCTAGTGCGACCTAGCGGCGAGAGGAGAGAAAAATAACTGCCAGCGGGGCTTCTTGCCCCGCTGGCAGAAATGAAGATGTGGACCCGGAGTCGGCGGGACAGTGTCACCTACTCTTAAGGGGTCCTCGTGATTTTAGTTAAAAAGCGTCATTTTTAATGTGTGGGTTTTTTGTTTTTTTTTAAGAGAGAGCGCACGCAGAAGCGTGCTTGAAGGGAGGGGCGGGGAGGACGGGGACAGACGATCGGAACCCCGTTCTGTGCGGACAGCAGAGAGCCCGAAGTGGGGCTTGAACTCCTGAACCGCCAGATCATGACCTGAGCCAAAGTGGGACCTTAACCGATTGAGCCACCCAGGCGCCCCAGAAAACATCATGTTTTGAAAGCGCTGGTCCGGAGCTCGTTCCAACGCATGTTGAACTGTTCCAGGGGCCGGTTGGGGGAAGCCCTGGGAAGCCAGTGACAGTTTGGGTTTTAGGTGGATGCATGTGCCATGGTTGCGGTGGTGGTGGTGGGTTAGGTGCTTCGCAGTCTTCACTTTGACCTGAAGGGTTTTATTTTAAAGCTCAGCACCATGGTCATTTTTGAAACTGCCAACTGCTCGCGATTTCCTGTTGCCAATGAGAAAAACAAAGCGCCTGTCTAAATCCAGACCAATTTAAGATGTGCTGGCTGAGTTCGACCTAGAAGTTTGCTGAGAAAACAGATGAATCTTGCAGAAGAATAAGCAGAAACCACCCAATGAGATTCCCCTCCCCCACCCCTCCCCCACCCCCAGGCTGCGGGGTGAGGCAATTTCATTAGGCAATTCGCATTAAGTGAGAGAAATTTCAGGGGAAGCTGATCCATCCCTGTAGACGTCCTTGTAGACGCCTATTGTGGAGGGCAAGATCAAACACGCAGCTGAAGCACCCTTCGTGCTCGCCTTTCAATTTCCAGAAGGCAGATGACAAGCACACACATCATCTGCCTGCTTAGGTATTTATTACTGCTGAGTAAATCTTCGCTGTGTCTGTGTGTGGGTATTATTTTCCAAGTGGGAATTAGAACAGAGGAAAAACAGCCCTGTGTCTAGTGTGGTTTGTTTTTTTTTTTTTTTTTTCTCTCCCAAAGTACGAAACAAATAATGCTTCTCTTTGGAGGAGTTTTTCTTTTTATTGCAGTTGAGTACCTCTGAACACAGACCAAAGTAACTGAAAATATAAAAAGGAAACAAAGTAATTGTGGATTTTAATTGCCTTTTAAAAAAGACTTTTAGTCGCAAGAACAATACAGAGCAGACACATTTTGTTGGACTTTGCTTGGCATTCTTTCAAGCCCAGAACTGTGCCTGATCTCAACAAGTTAAATGCAGTCAATAAAACGGAACCAATCGGTTATGGAAAGTTAATGAAAAGTCTGAATTACAAACAATTTTTGATGAGATGCAGTTTTAGTGTTTTCTGTAGAAAAACAGCCTAAGCAGAGGACACCAGCGCTTGGAAGCAATTGTGAAGTGAAATGCAATTTGATACTTGTGAAAGAGTGCTTTCACATTTTTCTGAAGATACATTTTCTTAAATATAGGCCCTGTTAATCTTACTCCTGTTTCTTTCCTGGGCAAACTCTTTTATCAGAGAGTAACTTTCAGTTTTTCCCTGTACAAATTATAATCTTCACATTTATGAAACCAGGATGAAGTTTTCTTTGGGGGCTATTTAAGCGGCTACTTTACATTTAATTCACCTCCTCAATTAATCTCGCTGCCACTACAGGAGTTTCTCCCCCAGCAACTTCTCTCCTGCCTATGTTTAGTTCAGTGTTTTGCAATAATAAATTATGATGGAAGGACATATGCAAGAAAAACAACTCTCTGCTAATTCTAATTATTCTAATGCTAATTCTTAATATGTAAAAGCTACAAGGAAAACAAATTGAGTAAAGGGAGGAAAAGGTTTTAAAGTGCACCAAAATTTTCATTTCATTTTAAAGGTTTTACCCAATAACCAATCCATTTCCCTAAAGTATTCCTGAAGAGGATTTTCATGATCATTTCAGTATCCTCCCTGTTGTCTTTATGGAAAATGAAGGAAATTGGAAACTAACTAGTTTAAGTGACATGATCAATGACATTTAGGCAGGCCAAACTCATCGATTTGTGCTTCAGTTTATCTGTAAACTGGGATGATTACTCCCTGCCCAGAAACCCCAGGGAATAGTCAAATAAAATTCTGAGAGTGAAAGAAAGCATCAGAGGAAAAGTATCAAGAGGCTGCAAATTATTAGTGTTTGTGACCAGGATGGAAGTTTCCTAAAAGACATTTTGGGGGGGCGTCTGGGTGACTTGGTCGGTTGGGCGTCCGACTTTGGCTCAGGTCATGATCTCACGGTCCGTGAGTTCGAGCCCCGCATCGGGCTCTGTGCTGACAGCTCAGAGCCTGGAGCCTGTTTCAGATTCTGTGTCTCCCTCTCTATCTGCTCCTCCCCAGCTCATGCTCTGTCTCTCTCTGTCTCAAAAATAAATAAAAGTTAAAAAAAAATTAAAAAAAAAAGACATTTTGGTACTTTCCTTAACCCTGTTGATATAGGTAGTGATGTTCCCTTTTGGGTCTCTGAGCTTTGGGAACTAGCAAGGAGTCAAAATGAAGTCGAATTAGAGAAAGGTCAGTCTTACCCAAGGCAGGGAGGTGGGAAGGATTCCAAGAGTGTGGAGAGAGGCCTCAAAATAGCTAAAAATCTCTTTGCCTCTAGGGTAGTGCTGAAGAATGTGGGTGTAGGAGTCAAACAGACCCAGGTTTGAGGACTGATTTGTAATTACTAAGTGGAACACCTTAGGCAATGCATTTAATTTCCTGCACCTTTATTTTCTCATCTTTAAAATGAGGACAATAAAAGTGCTTTTCTGTGGTCCTCATTATCTGGGTCTCAGGTCCATTGTCACCTCCATAGAGCAGACTTCCCTGACTATGTGAAGTGACCTCTCTCAGCCCTTTTCTATCAAGTGACCTTGCTTTATTCTTAGCACTTACTAACATCTGAAATTATTTTACCGTTCGCTGGTTTTCTCTCTTGCTTTTAGCATAGGCTTTTGAGGATTGGCATCTTGTCTGACATTGTGTCATAAGCCTGATTGCTCAATAAACATTTGTTGGTGAACAATTAGGATTGTTATGAGAATTAAGAAAACCCATGTCAAGAAGTTAGCATCGTGCCTGTCACATATAACCAATAAGCAAATCACAATGGCTTAACAATTACATAGACTGTATTTAACTGTGTGTTAGGTATTGTCCTAAACGTTTTACAAACTCCAAGTTACCTCATTTTGTCTCCACACAACCCGTAGGTAGAATCCTATTATGAACCTCCATGTTAGAGATGAGGAAACTAAGTCACAGAGTGTCTAGGTCAGTTGCCCAAGATCAACCAGCTAGGGGGAGTAAAGCCAGAATTCAAAGCCAGGCTGGACACCAAACATACTCTAGGTCTACTCTCCTTGAAGAAGACAATGATGTTGAAATTTTTATTTTGGGTGTAAAGGACATGGAGCGTTGCTTAGCCTAAGCGGACCTGGATCTTTGTCCTTCCCTCCATTTGGGGAAAATGCTATCGTTGTTTAGGGGAGGGAGTCGCATTTTCTTGCAGAGCGTAGCCCTCAAGTCCAAGCCCGTCCCGGGATGTCCAGGGACCCGCCTGCACCCTCCAAGGCGGGCCAGGTCCCTGCCCAGCAGCCGGAGCCTCCCAAGCCGGGGCTGGCCCAGTGCAGCCGCGTGGCCACGCCGCGCCCTGGCCTGGGAAAAAAGTTTCCAAACCGCGCTGCTAGGCGCTGATTGGCCGAGGCGGACGCGGTCCCGCGGCGCTGCAGCCAATGGACGCCGCCCGCCGCGGGCGCGGGGGCGGGGGCGGTGGCGGTGGCTAGAGGCCGGGGCAGCGCAGTCTGCTGCTGCCGCCGCCGCCGCCGCCCGTCCTCGCGAACCAAGCCCGGGTAAGTTCGGGGCTGCGGTGGCCGGGGGTGGGGCCCGTCCCGGGACCGCCGCCACCGCCGGGAAACTCTTCCGCCTGCCCTGGCGCCCGCCGCGCTCTCGGGACTCCCAGGAGCCGCCTTGCAGGGAACCTGCCGCGCCCCTCGCTTTCCCGTCGCTTCCCGGCTGCCCGCGCTCCGCGCCTCCCGGGCGCTGGGCTCAAAAGTCCCGCTCTCTGGAGCCTCCCTTGCTAACTTTGTGCCTTCTCACCTTTGTGTCCTCGCGCCCACCTCTCGCCTTTGCCAACTTCCTTTCTCTTCTAGCGCTGGCCTCTCTCCGACCTGCTCTCCTCCTCGTCCCCCGTCCCCGCTGCCCGGCTCCTTTGCCCTCCAACCCTCCTCTCACCCCCACCGTAGGCTGCCCTTTGACTCCCCTAGTCTCTCTTCTCGCTGTTTTCGGCCTTTTCTCAGTCCCCGCCACCTCCTTTCTTCCTGCTGCCCTAAACTCCCTCCTCCTTCTCGTCCCTCCTCCTCCCCCCTCTCGTCCACTGCCCCTTGCTACTTCCACCCTCACTGCAGGCCTCTTTCCAAAAACCTCCCCCCTCCTTGGCATCTCCCTGTCTTCGGGAACGTGTTTGGAACAGCCTCCTTCCCCCTGCTTTTCTCAGATCTCTGCTGCGGGAAGGTTCAGATTTCCCCTGACAGCACTTAGGGGAAGGATTGGATAAAGGATGAAAACGCTTATTCTACAGTTTGAATGCAGTCGTGGGGCTCACCTGCCTCTCCGAGGTCATGGGAAATCCCGCCATCACCTTGGGAAGCTACCTTATCTTCTCCAGTCATCTCAAGTTCTCTGCCTCCTGAGGGTCTGAGCTTCCCTGATTTCTTTGTCCAGGGTTTGTACCAGGTTGTGCCTCTTTCTACTTTTAGCCTCGAGGCCCCTTTTAACTTCCTTTCTAAAGAGATGGCCTTTTACAGCGTGCACTGGACAGAAATTTGTCATTTTCTATGCTAGTTTTGTTTCTGTATTCTTGGATAGGATGGCATTTTAGGACATGGGTAGGGTTCTTTGAGGAGCAATTGGATCCCAGTGGCTCCCAGGGCCACTTTTCTGCCCCCCCCCCCGTATTCAATCGGGATTGAAACTTAAATCTTTCCTCTTAGTGTATCACTCGTGTAGCATTAGATCCTTGAGGTCTCAGAGGCCTCTCCTTGGCATATTTGATTCTCTCATTTCGGATATTAGTTTCTTAACTTGGCTGATTCTCTTAGGATGTTATTTTTGTTTCCAAAGTGTGTTCTTTCACGTTGAAATGTGTGAGCCCAGGGAGATTACGCTCCCTTTCCTTACCAGATAATTTCCTAACGCGAGTGGGGCTGCATGCAGAAGGTTTGTGTCGGGAGCTAGTGCTGTTCGCACCTAGACCTGACGTGGGTGCTTCGTCTCTGCCTGTCCCAGCAGCGCCTGGCACTTAGTAGGTGTTTGGAAATGTTTGAGAAGGGGTGGAGAGAGAAGCCACAGTAGGGAAAATTCTTCCCTTGGCATCTTGATTCAGTAGAATAAAATTATCCTGGAACAACAGCCGTTCTATTTTTTTGATCCCAGTTTAAGCTTTTTAAAATTTCAAAGGCAATATATGCTTACCATAAAAATCAATGTATTTAGCAGTGTGTCAGTTACAGGCTCTGATCTCTTTGCCTGCTTTACCCCGTCTGGTACAAGCTTCCAGACCCTTTTCATGTATGCAGAGAGAGCGAGATACATTTATAAACAAAACAGGCACCCTTTCTTAACATAGCATGAACTTTCTTCCATATTAGTTCGTATGATTCTTAACAACTGCGTAATTTTCCAGGCAGTCCCCTGTTGACAGTTGAGTTTCTCCAATTTTCCACATCAGTGGATGATGGCGTACACCCTCGAGTATATGTCTTTGCATGCCTATCTAAGTATTTTTGTAGGAAGATCATCATAGACTTTGAAAGCACAGAGACAGAAGCCAGACTTGCTGACTCTTGACTGGTGTTGCCCCAGTGATGCCACTTCTGCAAAATGCAGAGCCCACGTCACCCCCCTGCCCCGCCAGAAGCTGGGGAAGCACGTGCTGACGTTTGGCAGTGTCTTTGCCTCCCTCCCTTTCCCTTCGGCTCTTCTGTGTGTTTTGATTGGGAAGGATTTGAGGCTGGGGTGAAGGGCGGCGAGTTACTTCTTGATAGTTTATACATGTATTTTGCTCCTGACCAGCTGTGCTGGCTTTCTTCGCTGAGAGGAGAGCCAAGGGACATTGCTTTGTGTTTTCTAGGGTTTTGAAATCAAAGGTATGTGTGTCTCAAGTATGTTTTCAGCTTGCGGAAACACATTTTTGTAGGAGTAGGAGATCTAAGCGATGCCAAGTAGAGAATGTATGCTTTTCTAGCTTCTTGCTCCCAGCTTGTTCCCCCTTGCATACCGTAGCATATACTTTTGAGGTGCCCATTAGGTTTGTCCACAGAGCTGCTGGGACACGGTGGCACAATGGTGTGTTGAGAGCACAAGCCGGGAGGCAGAAGGCCCGTAACACTTGTAGCACAAAAGGAAGAAAGGCAGGAGCACTCACTCATCTTTTAAGCTAGTGGTTACAGAGTTGTATATACTGAGACCCAGCGTTAACAGCTGCCTGCCACAGTGCCTTTTAAAAGACTGTGTGGGCCAGATGAAACGGGTGAATCTGACCTCTCATTAGCCTGTTTGCAACCCCGAGGAGATCTTGAACTGGGATTCAAAGACAACACCCTCCCCCAACTTGCACTTGGGTTTGGGGTGCCTCTGCCATTTGCTCGTGCCTGTGGAGATGGCCAAGGTATGCCGTGTCTCTGCTCCAGTTCCTGGTCCTAAGAACCCAAGAGACTGACTTGCTTACTCTTGCAGTCGAACGGCTTAAAGAGCATAAACTTGAAGATAACTTCCTAGGTGCCCAGCACACGGCTAATAGAAGCTGGTGATACACTTGAGGAAATTATGCCGGGAGAAGGAAGTCTTTGTGAGTCCTCTTACTTGCTTTCCATGGCAGAGAATAATGCGCATTAGAATGTGAGACGTTTCAAAAATCATACCTCTTTTTAAGGTCGTTATTGCATAGCAAACTGAGGTTCAGCTGTTACTTCTTCCTCTATAACATGTTTTTCCTCTTCCCTAAGGATTGTTATTCCAGTGCAGGGGTTTCTGGTTGAAATGCCAGGCCTGTGGTTTTGGTCCTTGAGTTGAATTAGTTACAGATTGTGCAGGCTCCGGTAGGAGCTCAGGTCTCTGCTTAGCTTCCCCTGCCCTCGCTCTGAAGTCCAAAACCAGGGGCACCTGGTTGGCTCAGTAGGTGAAGCGTCCGACCTGGGGTCAGGTCATGATCTTGCAGTTCGTGGATTCGAGCCCCTCATCGGGCTCTGTGCTGACAGCTTGGAGCCTGCTTCAGATTCCTTGTCTCCCTCTCTCTCAGCCCCTCCCCTGCTGGTGCTCTGTCTCTCAAAAAGAAACAAAACGTTAAATTTTTTTTTAATAAAAAAAACAAAACCAGAGCTTTCCCATCAGCATGGTTGTAATTAGAGCCTCTCTCACAGTGGAAATACCTCTTAAAACATCTCAAAGTCCCTTCCTGAGGATTCAGTTTTAGTTCTCACCGGCTATAGTAAATGTTTTAGGAAGCTTTTTCTCCCTAAAACTCATCGGTCATAAGAGTTCAGGATGAAGGTTATTAAACTCCAGTATGAGATACTCCTCTAGTAAACCCGGGAAGGGGGTAGTTTCCAACGTGGTATCTTCTCCCCCAGATCCTTCCCGCTAAAGAGATGCCACTCAGGTGCTGAGGGAGAGTGGAGCTTTCCCCATCCTAACGAGCATCTTAAGGATTTACAGATGTCAGCCATAAACTGGTCTAGAGAGCTTTCTGGCTTCCTGCCTTTCCTTCACCTGACATCCTCTTCCTGCTAGTACCATTCCACAAGCATTTATTGAGTGCCTGTTACATGCCAGGCACTCTTCTAGGCATTGGGATAAAAAAGACAGAGAAGGCCCCTGTGCTCAACAACTGGTATTCCCGTGGGGGAAGATGAACAAAAACAAAACTTAAAATGATGATATAAAGCAGAGGTTAATATAAGAGAGAAGGGCTGGAGGGGGTATTAGGTGGGACATCAAAATAAGGTCTCTTCGGGGAAGGCGGTTCAGCTGAGATTTGAATGATAAGAGGGACACCTGGGCATAGATCTGAGGGAGAAGCATTCCAGGCAGAGAATAACAAGTGCAAAGGCCCTGAGGTGGGAGTAAGCGAGGTATGTTCAAGGAACAGAAAGAAGGCAACGTGGCTTGAATGTAAGCTAATGATTGGGGTCTGGGGTAGAGAACGTTTAGAGAAGTATGCACAAACTAATTACATTGAATATTGGACATGTTGTTTTTCCAAACAGCGGGAAAAGTCCGCCTACATCCATTGTTCCTTGTTCCTCACTTTCTTGCCCTACTACACAGACCCCCGTGCCACGCATTTGAGGCTGTCCTCAGTAAGATAATCAGTGGCCACACGCTGCTCACTCGCGCAGGCTCTTGACATTGTCGGCACTGGTTTGTGCCTTGGTATTAGATGAGATCTGGGCTTATTAGAGCTTAGGGCTCCAGCAGGGAGTACCTACCAGACCTAAGTTTACCCTCACCCATTGCCACGTTAATTACTGTCATTTACACTCCAGCTGCTCTATTCCTTTTACTTCCAATGAACAAGATTGTTCACTACTTACCTTCATTAGGATTCTTGTGGCAACAATCCAACCCTAACTGGCACATTCAAGAAAGGGAGTTGGTCATCTGTCATAACCTTAAATCAGGTATGACTGGGTCCAGGTGTTCAAATGATGTCATCAGGACCCAGTATCTCCACCTGTTGGCCTTGCTTTCCTCGGTTTTGGCTTCATTCTCTGGCCGACCCCTCCTTTGTGGTGGAGGAATGACCACGGACAACTCCAGGCTTACCTCCTACTGCCTTACCCTAGTGGAAAGAATGTCTGTCTTTGTTCCTCCCAGCTCTATGGAGATATAATTGATGTATAACGTTGTGTAAGTTTAAGGTATGTACTGTTAGCGTGAAGCTTGATACAAGGCTCAGAACCACCAACCATGAGCTCATGACCTGAGCCAAAACCAAGAGTTGGACGCTTAACCGACTGAGCCACCCAGGCGCCCCTGTTAGTGTAGCATGACGTGTGGATACATGTATATATTGGGAGCTGATTACCACAATAAGATTAGTTAACACGGAGAGTGTGTTTCTCGTTGGCTCTGCAAAAGCCCTATGCCTGGACACTGATTGGCCCTGCTTGGGTTAGGCCCACCCCTGTCTTTGGCTCAGTTGGGGTTGGGACCACCCGTGAACCAATCATTGACCTAGTTTGGGTTAGGCCCACCCCTATCATTGGCTCAGCAGAGATTAGGCTGATGATGGAGACATCCATTCCATCATGTGCCTCCTCCCAGATGCTGATACTGAGTCAATCTAGTACATCTGAATCACTCTGGAATGAGCATAGGGTTGGTTTCCCCAAGATAAGGGTGTTGTTACAGAAAGATGGAACAAAAAATGCTGGACTGGAAAAAAAAGTCAAAGACGAATGAACAGCATTCTGTTCTACCCAGCTTCTGTGCTTCCATCAAGCTTTCAGACAGACTCTGTTCTGCAAAAGGGCGTGGGGGTGGGGTGGGGAACAAGCATGTGGTCCCTGGAATAGGGAAGGGAGAGAAATTACGAAGAAGATGTGAATATTGGTACTAACAAATCTATCAAGAAGTGCTGCACTCAAATAGAATTATGATTGTTTGATTTTTTTTTTTAAACCAGGGATCCAGAAGTTGGTGATTTTGTCCATGCCAACACTAACTTACTTAGCTGAATGATTCATATTTGTAGTCAAAAATACAGCTTGCTATGTCTTGCGGAGTGAGGGGTTGCATTCATTCTTTGGTCCTGAAGGACACACACCAGACCGAGAGCTCCCTGGAGGGAAGGAAGGGACCTTGGAGACCTCTCATTTGCATTTTTGACAAGTTCAGAGCCTTACATAAGTTCAGGGAATAAGCTTTTGCACGGAGAGGCTCTATCAGCAGGGAGTCTGTGACCTGACAGCTGTTGGGAAAGATCTGTGCTCTAGCCTCTCCTGCATTTCTCTGAGCCCTCAGAGCCAAGGCCCCATTCCCACCCCCTACCCTCCAGCCCCCCTCCCATTTGTCTTCTCACACCCACTTCTCCAAAATTCCCTCTACTTCCTCTTCTTTGCCTCCTGGTAATTCCACCCCGTTTATTCCTCCTCCCTCCTCCTCTGTTGAAACTACCCTTGCCCCCGTCACCGGTGACCGACGTTTCTTTCGCGAAGTCTCCTGGATATTTTCCAGCCCTTATCTTAGCCTCTCTGTTGCGTCTTGGATACTGTGGAACATTCCCTCCTTTCCCCTAGACGCCACGTCCTCCCAGGACAGCTCACCGTCTGGTTCTTGCCTCTGTTTCTCCGCTGTCTCCTTTGATTGCTGTTTCTTTCTTTGCCTACCAGGCAAACATTGGCATTCCTCAGAGTTCCATAAATAGTCCTTCCTAGATTGTCTGGCGCTTCCATCACAGGATAAAGGGAAGAAGCAGCTACAGACTCAGGACTCTCAAATTTGTGTCAGCCCAGGGTTCGCCCCAGAGTCTCAGATCCACTCTTGCTTCTAGATGTGCCACAGGCTTCTCAAACCCAGAGTGTCCCAAACTGGGCTCCTTATCCTCCTCCTCAAAGACATTCCTTCTCTTAGGATTTGTCTCTGGTGATGAGGATGGTGGGGGCACCGGGTGTCTAAACTGGAACCCTGGGAGATGTCCTCAGCTCCTTTTTTTTTTCCTTGCCCCTCCTCGAATGAAATAAATAAAATCTTGGTAGTTTTGTCTATTTGTGGAATGTTTCCTGTGGGTGGGCTGGATTTTGTCTGCCTTTGATGTCAAGTTTTGGCAATGTTTTATCATTTAACCCAACATAAAATTCAGGAATTTTTTTTTTCCTCCCTGTTAAAGATCCACTATTGGGTTAAGCGTCCGACTTTGGCTTGGGTCATGATCTCGTGGCTGGGGAGTTCAAGCCCCATGTTGGGCTCTGTGCTGACAACTCGGAGCCTGGAGCCTGCTTCGGATTCTGTGCCCCCTCCTCGGGCCCTCCCGTGCTCATTCTGTCTCTCTTAAAAATGAATAAGTATTAAAAAAATTTATAAACATCTGCTGTTGAACCAGATATGCAAATAATTTTAAAGCTTTTCTCTCCTAGACACCATGCTGCAAGAAGAGTGACCCCTTCCTCTGTTTCCACAATGGAGGACTCGGGAAAGACTTTCAGCTCTGAGGAGGAAGAAGCAAGCTACTGGAAAGATCTGGCCATGACCTACAAGCAGAGGTCAGTCTTCCTAAGTCCACCTTGCTTTTTCTCCCCATCACCGTGGCAGCAGCCATTGATTTTGTTGCTCTTAGGCCACAAGCACTACGAAGGACTTGACATACATTCTCTCCGTTAAATCACAAAACGGCCCTTTGAGGAAACATGTTGTCACCCCATTTTACAGATGAGGAAGCTGAGCCTCAGGGAAGGCAAGTAATGTGTCCACCAAGGTCACACGGCCAGTAAGGAGCAGGCCTAGGATGTGAGCACCAAAGCCTGTGGTCCCAAGCAAACCGCTGTGTTCCTTCCCTGCTGATTTTCCAGCGGGGCTCTGTCGGTTCCAGACGCCTTAGCTGGTCAGCCCCCCGTGTGTGAGGAAAGACCTTCTCCCTGTGTCTAACAAAATGGGTCGTTGGAGATTTTAAATTTGAAAGAAGTGATTCTGCGTCCATATTTGGGAGGAGAGTGTGTGTTCAGCATTTCTTCTTTTTATTTCTTATGGGCTCTTACACTCTTCGTATGGAGGTCTTATTCCAGTCCCCCTAATTCCCTAATTTTATTTATTTATTTATTTATTTATTTTTAATTTTTTTTAACATTTATTTTTGAGATAGAGAGAGAGTATGAACAGGGGAGGGTCAGAGAAAGAGGGAGACACAGAATCTGAAACAGGCTCCAGGCTCCGAGCCGTCAGCACAGAGCCTGACACAGGGCCCGAACCCACGGACCGCGAGATCATGACCCGAGCCAAAGTCGGACGCCCAACCGACTGAGCCACCCAGGCGCCCCTCTAATTTTTTTTTTAATGTTTATATTTGAGAGAGAGAGAGAGAGTGTACAAGCAGGGGAGGGGCAGAGAGAGCAGGAGACAGAATGCAAAGCAGGCCCCAGGCCTGCCGCAGGGCTCGAACTCACGAGCCAGGAGATCATGACCTGAGCCAAAGTAGGATGCTTAAGTGTGTGCCACCCAGCGCCCCTAATTTCCTTACTCTTAATTCGACTTAAACATAATTCAGGCTTAGCATTTAAAACCAAAAAAAAAAGTGTTGCTTGACTTTTAAGGACTGAAAAGCTGGAATTGGGTGTTTGTCCCCCTTCCAGTGGGACAAGGAAGCACTTAGGTCCGGTTTCTACTTAAAAGTCAATCTGCAGAGGGTGTGCAATCCCATGAATACTTTCCACACGTTGAGTTAAAAAAATATATATATGGTGAAAGAATGAGTGAAGAGTGAATGGGCTTTGGAGTCCGGCACCCCTGGGTTCAGGCCTGAGGTCTGCTTCTGACCCGTGTGACCTTGAGGCAGGTCAGTCGGCCTATCTGAGCCTGGCTTTATCTGTAAAGTGAGGTCAGTGATAGTTTCCGCTTCCGCTTCAGTTGAGTGAAGAGCTAATCCATGCATAACCCTCAGTAGCTCTAAGTGCTCGATAAACGCTTCCCCTGACACGGTCGGGAATTCTGTAGGGCTGAAAATACCCAAGAGGAGCTGCGAGAGTTCCAGGAGGGAAGCCGCGAGTATGAAGCCGAACTGGAGACGCAGCTGCAACAGATTGAAACCAGGAACAGGGACCTCCTGTCGGAAAATAATCGCCTTCGCCTGGAGCTAGAAACCATCAAGGTGAGAGGAAACGGGCAGCAGGTGTGGGGTGTGGGGCGTGCGCCTGGACAAGGGAGCCCTGCCTTGCGAGGGGCCGCTGCCAGCCCCGGGCTCCCTCCCACCCCTAGGCCTGCTGGGCGGATGTGGTGGTGGAACGCTTGTTTGCCCCCGATGGGCAGAGGTCTGTGGGAGCAGATCACACAGGTGTCCCCGTGGCCCATTCTTGGGTGTCTACCACAGTCCCACAAGGCCTGCAAAAGAAAACGTTTTGAGAGGATGGAGTGTCACTAGATTTGCTGATCGGGGGTATGATAGCCCCTAGATGCCTACTGATGTTTAAGTTAAAGTAAAATAAGGACAAATTTAACTCCTCGGTTATACCAGTGACGTTTCAACTACACGACAGCTGCATGTCTAGTGGGTATCATTACTGGACAGAGTGGTGCAGGATATTTCCATCATTCCAGAAAGTTCTGTCGGACAGAGCCAGTTGAGACCAGGTTTCTCAGCCTGGACGCTGCTGACATTTGAGGTCAGGTCATTTTCAGTTTAGGGGGCTGAGTTTTACACTGTAGGATGTTTGTGGGGGTTTTTTTGTTTAAAAAAATTTTTTAATGTTTATTTTTGAGAGAGACAGAGAGAGTGTGAGTAGGGGCAGGGGAGGGACAGAGAAAGGGAGACACAAAATCCAAAGCAGGCTCCAGGCTCTGAGCTGTCAGCACAGAGCCCGACACGGGAGTCAGACTCACTAACCATGAGCTCACGACCTGAGCCGAAGTCAGACGCTTAACTGACTGAGCCACCCAGGCTACCCATGGTTTTGTTGTTGTTGTTTTTTTCCTTTTAAGTTTATTTATTTATTTTGAGAGAGAGAACAGGGGAGGAGCAGAGAGGGAGAGAGAGAATCCCAAGCAGGCTCCACGCTGCCAGTACAGAGCCTGATGTGGGGCTCCATCCATGACTATGAGATCAGGGCCTGAGCCAAAATCAAGAGTTGGGAGCCACCCAGGCGCCCCACACTGTAGGATGTTTAACAGCATCCCTAGTCTGCATCCAGTGGATGCCAGTAGCTCCTTCTGCCCCAGATTATGACAACCAAAAATATCTTCAGACATTGCCACGTATCTGGAAAACCACTGGCCTAAAGGGTAAAGACTACCTTTTGGACATGCTATAGGGCTTAGCAGATAATCGCTAACACTGTGCCCCGGAGACTGAGTTTCTCAGCCCTCACTGATAAGCAGGATCACCTGGCAAGCTTCGAAAGTATCAGTCCTGAACCCACCCCTGCCGTGAGATTCCTGTCTCAGTAAGTCTGTGGTGGGGAGACACAGGCATGTCTGCCTGTATTTTTTTTTTTTTTTTTTTTTTTTTTTTTTTTAGTAAAGCTCACCATGTAAATTTTGATGAGCTGCTAGGGGACGTGTCGTGGATAGTGGAAGATGTGCTCCCAGCCTTCTGGCAGCTTTGTGGGGAAGACAAACCTAACTCCAAAAAGCACCTAGGGAAAAGATACTCAGTGACGTAGTACTGACCAAGAGATCCTTCACACAGAAAGGTCTGTATGCAATGGAGACGCAGCTGCTGGGAAGGATTTGAGCTGGTGTTTGAAGGGGAGAAGAGGGTGTGTGCGTCTGTGTTTGTGTGGCCAGCAGATTGGGGCAGAGGGGTTAAGGAAGAGCTAATCTGGACCTTCCACAGACACAGACGAGAACAGATGTCAAGCAGACCTGGGAATCCTGGCTTTATGAGTTCATGGGAAACAGTGGGGCCAAAAAATGGACTGGGGATTGAGGGATGGGGAGGGGCGGAGGAAAGACCCTGAAGTCCTCAGAAGCTGAGCTGTGGAGTGCAGGCTTGTATGTTGTAGACCGCAGACCCCAAGCTGGCCGTCTACAGGTCAGTCTGGCACATTCATGGTTTTTGCTTAGCCTTCAATGGCTTTTTATTCTGTATATTATGAAAGCTTCCATGCACACAGCCAGGTTGAAAGAATTTTCCAGCACACGTCTGTATATCCACCACCTGTGCTCTACCAGTAACCTCTGCTGTACTTGATTCTTATTACCTAGCTATCCCTCCCTCGGTCTACTTTTCTGATGCATTTCAAAGTGATTTGCAGATACCTATTTACCTCCCTGTAAATACTTCAGCGTGTTAGTGTTAGCTAGAGTTGAGGTTTTGTTTATAGTTCGTTCTTTTGATAGTAAAACTTACATCTGTAGTGTTTATTTTAAATGTTTGACATCAGTATTCAAAGTTGCAAGGCTTCCTATAAAAATTGGGATTTCTGACTTCCTTTGAGAATCAGCGGATCTGGCCATACCAGGCCTGCATTCGTCCCCGCCATCGAAAAGCCAAGTAATGGTTGAGTGCTCACCAGTCCATCCCAGTCCCCACTACGGTCCCCCACCTCTGTCTCTGACACTGAGGAATGAGTGTCCCTTGCTTTATGCCTACACCTGGCCCACACAACTCAAAACAGCCTGGCCCCTACAGGCATTAGTATTTGACCCCTGCCATGAGCACTGAGGGATCACTATAGCTCTTAGCCTGAAGGGGACTCGGGGTGGGAAGCTGTGTGGAGGGAAGATCAGCAGCAGTATAAATGATAGTTGGGAGAAGGAATGAGACCCTCCACGGAGGCAGACTAACTGAGCAATGATGAAGTAATTGTTTTAAGGCTGAGCCCTTGAACCTGCGGAAGCCGTTTTGGTTTTTTTTTTAATTTTTTTTTTTTATGTTTTACTTATTTTTGACAGAGAGAGAGACACAGTATAAGCAGGGGAGGGGCAGAGAGAGAGGGAGACACAGAATCTGAAGCAGGCTCCAGGCTCTGAGCTGTCAGCACAGAGCCTGACGTGGGGCTCGAACCCACAGACCACAAGATCATGACCTGAGCTGAAGTCGGACACTCAACCGACTGAGCCACCCAGGCGCCCCCTTCAAGAAGACATTTTTATGACAGCCACATGACAGATGCATGAGGCACGGAGCATAGAGTAGGAGAAGCAATAGAAATACCTTGGAATAAAGAATACTTACTTGCCTTGGGGTACTTGGCTGGCTCAGTCGAGTCAGAGCATACGAGTCTTAAATAAACTAAAAAAAAAAAAATTACTTATTTTTTGAGAGGGGAAGGGGAACCTAAGCGGGTTCCACACTGTTGGCACAAAGCCTGACGTGGGGCTCGAACTCAAAAACCTTGAGATCATGACCTGAGCCAAAATCAAGAGTCGGACACTTAACCAACTGAGCCCCCCCAGGCGCCCTGAGGGTGCAACCCTTCATCTTGGAGTAGTGAATTCGAACCCCACGTTGGGTGTAGACATTACTTTAAAAAATAAGTAAGTAAATGAAAACTGCCACCAGCACCTATTTGTCAGTCACCTGAGCGGAATGTATTCGGGTGTGTCAGACTTCTTGACAACTGTCTTATTCATCACAAGTTGAATGTAAAGGCCTGTAAGGGATCAAACAGAGCGTCTGTTGATGGCTCCATCAACTGACCGCTTAATTAGTGCCAAATGAAAGCGCAACATTTAGCAACAGCTTTTCATGTCTGCAAGTTCAAAGGACATCATTTGAATCTGAATGCTGGTGGAGAGGCCCGTTAACTGCATCTTCTTGAACCTGTGTTTGAATTTAGGTTAATGACCTAGGATCCCATGCCTTCCTGTTTTATTTGGAGATGCACACAAATAAAAGGTGTGAGGCCGGGAGAGCCAGGCCTGGGAATTGGCCCCTGTGTGGGTCTTGGTCTGCCCCTCCTTGACTGAGCAGGGATGCTTCCTCTGCTGCGGCCAGGAGACACTATCAGAGGGGACTGGCCAGGAAACAGAGTATCAGAGGGGACCGGACAGCATGAGGATGTGGAATGGCCTCCTTGTCCTCACCCTGTAAATAATCTGCTTGTTCTGTGGGAGTGTGTCTTTCACAGGGCTCTCGCCACGCCTCTCTGGCCTGGGCACCATTGTGTCATTCTCCCGGTGCATCCAGACTGTTTCTAGCAACGCCTTTGTTGACTCAATTGAGTCAAGAAGAGTTTGACTGTTGTTCAAACTTTCCAGTTTGACTTTGGGCCTTTCCTATGGGAAGTGTTTTCTTTTGTGTGTAGATGAAGGGAAAGCAGTAAGGATGTTTGGTGAAGGAAGGTAATTTGGGAAAGGAGCCAGAGCAGAATGTATATGTGTGTGTGTGTGTGTGTGTGTGTATGTGTATGTACATGAGCCTGCATGTGTGCACAGTACCTATATGACCTGTAATGAAATGGTTGAGGGTGCTTTAGCATAGTTGTTTGTTTTTTGTTCTTAATTTTTTTTGTTGATTATTTTGAGAGAGCGTGAGCGGGGGAAGGGAGAGAGAGAGGGAGACACTGAATTCAAAGCAGGCTCCAGGCCACAAGCTGTCAGCACAGAGCCGAACCCAGGGCTCAAACCCATGGACCTCGAGATCATGACCTGAGCTGAAGTAAGTGGTGCCCTTAGCACAGTTTCCTTAAAAGCATAAGCCCCAGGGTGCCTGGGTGGCTCGGTCTGTTAAGCATCTGACTTCAGCTCAGGTCATGATCTTGCAGTTTGTGAGTTTGAGTCCCGCATCGGGCTCTGGCCTGACAGCTCGGAGCCTGGACCCTGTTTCAGATTCTGTGTCTCCCTCTGTCTCTCCTCTCCCCTACTCATGTTCTGTCTCTGTCTCTTTTTCTCTCTCAAAAATAAACAAACATTAAAAAAAAAAAAAAAGGCAAAAAAAGGAAACGCACAAGCCCCAGTGGCCCAGGTTGGATCTAGGCTCAGGCATTTGCTACCAGTTGACTTTGGGCTAATGGGGTAGGCTCCCTTCACATCTCTGAAATGGCATTCAACGAGGCATCGTAAGCACGGTCCTGAGCCCAGAAGCTGGCCCAGAGTAAGCATGCGATGAATGTTAGCTGCTGCAGTTGACTGTTCCCTTCCTTGGAAAGCACTAGTCAAATCACACCTGAACTTGCAGCTTTTGGTGATAAGTAACAGGTCGTGGGGTTTTTTTGTTTGCTTGCTTCCCTTCCCTTGCTTCCTTGCTTCCCTCCCTTCTTCCCTTCCTCCCCCAAAGGTCCCCAAATCCCTTTCAAACCCCCATGCTACACGGGGAGTCTCCTGGACATAAAGTTAGAACAGTTATCAAACTAAGCACATGGTTTTCTGCTCTTGTTATGAGGCAGCAGCAACCAAAGCTGTTGTGATTCCTTACATGTAATCCAGGGATGTCACGTGAGGTGGATCTGTATTGCCCTGTGGATGGTGCTTGGAGACATTTATGTGGTTTCCTGTGGCTGTGTGGATGCCCTTGAACAAAATGATGGCTTTGACGATTGTTGGGGGCTTCTTACCCAGAGGCTGCAGGGACCAAGTTTGGGAGGGGGCAGGGTGGTGCAAGGTGCTAGTGGGCTGGGAGGCAGGAAGTACTTGGTACATAAGAGCTTTGAGCGGTGGCCCCGTTCTTGCCATCTGCCCTCCTTTGCTTCAGAGTCCGTGTCTGTGGAGAGAAGGTTCTACTGACTGAGGTTAGGCTTGTCCCCTGGTTGTGGTGGGTGGCCGCGAGGCTGTCTGGAGCCACCTTGGGGAGTGATAGGAAGAATGGCCCCATAAAGATCCTATACTAAGGAGGAGCTAAATCCCTTAAAGAAATCAGGGCGCTGACGGGCTGTGCACACGGGGAGGTACGGATGCTCACGAGCTAAAAGCAACAGCGCCCATGACAACAGGAGTGGGCACAGTCCAGGAGTAATCCTCGGTATTTTAAGGCAATGCCAGGGAAGGGAGATAAACATAGTTTATCAGAAGTCTTAAATCACACACCCAGTGTCGATTTTGATCTTCAGGACAAGTTTGAAACGCAGCACTCTGAAGGCCACCGGCAGATCTCAGCCTTAGAGGATGACCTCGCCCAGACCAAAGCAATCAAGGATCAACTTCAGAAATACATCAGAGAGCTGGAGCAAGCCAACGATGACTTGGAAAGAGCAAAACGGTACGTTGGGAAGGAGAAACGGGTTTGGGAGCCTTTTTTCTCTGCTGTTGGCTCCCAGCACGTGGTGCCAAGCACCGTGTTGAGTCTAGAGGATTCAGCCGTGAGCCACACCAAGCCAGTGACCGTCCAGGAGACAGACAACAGACACATCAGTGCAACCTGATGACAGCAGTAAGTGCTGCAAGTTCAGGTGCGATAGGGGTGCGTAAGCGGACACATTAGTTACACCATCAGTGGGTAAATGTCAGGCAAGGCTTCCCAGTGGAAGTGGCAGTTAGGCTAAGACCAGGGGGATGTATATGCATTACCCAGGGGAAGAATATGAGGTGAGAACATTCCAGGCAGAAAGGCACACATGTGCTCGTTACCGCCCTAAGGTAAGCGTGTTCAAAGAACAGTATTTCTTTGCAAATGTTTATTTAGTTTTGAGAGTACGAACAGGGGAGGGGCAGGCAGAGGGGGACAAAAATCCAAAGTGGGCTCCACCTCTGACAGCAGAGAGCCCGATGTGGGGCTCGAACACACAACCTGTGAGATCGTGACCTGAGCCGATGTACGGTGCTCAACCAACTGAACCACCCAGGCGCCCCCGAAGAACGGTATTTTGTAAACTGACATTCTGTTGCTGAGCAGAATACTACCAATGATAACTAACATTTATTGAAAAACTACTCTGTGCCAGCCCCCCCCCTTTTTTTTAATGGAAACACATTAAAAATTAGATATACATTGCATATAGTGGCAGGCACAGATTTTTTAGCGTACAGGTCCCATCAGTTTGGGCAAATGGCGTATACCCTCCCGTGACCCACACTCTTGTTAAGATGGGGAAGCTTTGTGTTGCCCCCACAGGCCCCTGTGTTACTTTTTAGAGGTTGCTTAAGGATAACTTCACTTCAAGTAAAATGCAACAGCCTTTGATTTTTACCATCCTTGAACTTTATGCTATACTTGTAATACTGCTGTGTCTACAAATGCCGTAGATTCTGAAATGCGTAGCTATCGTTTTGGCTTTAAAAAGCCAAGTGTATTTTATTTTATTAAAAAAAAATTTGTTTAATGTTTGTTTATTTTTGAAAGAGAGACAGAGCATTAGTGGGGGAGGGGCCAAGAGAGACAGAGACCCAGAATCGAAGGCAGGCTCCAGGCTCTGAGCTGTCAGCATAGCTCGGGGCTCATACTCAGGAAGGGTGAGATCATGACCTGAGCAGAAGTCGACCAAGCCACCCAGGTGCCCCTAAAAAGCCAAGTATATTTTAAAGAAATGAAGAGAGTAAAAAGATAGCCTTTTATATTTACCCACATATTTACCATTTTGGGTTCATTCCTTCCTGAGGATCTGGATTTCCCTCTGGTATCCCCTCCCTTGGGGCTTGAAGAAGTTCCTTTAGGATTTCTTTCTTTTTTTTTTTTAATTTTTTTTTTTTTTATGTATATTTATTTTTGAGAGGCAGAGACAGAGCATGAGTGGGGAGGGGCAGAGAGAGAGCGAGACACAGAATCTGAAGAAGCTCCAGGCTCTGAGCTGTATGCACAGAGCCCGATGTCGGGCTGTAACTCACGAACCATGAGATCGTGACCTGAGCTGAAAGTTAGACACTTAACCGAGCCACCCAGGTGCCCTTTCCCTTAAGATTTCTTATAGCAAAGGTCTGCTGATGGTGAAGTCTCCTTGTTTTAGTTTATCTCGAAGTGTCTTTTGCCTTCATTCTCTTCTTCTTTTTTTTCGGTTTATTTGTTTTAGAGAGAGTGGGGGAGGAGCAGAGAGAAAGGGAGGGAGAGAATCCCAAGCAGACCCTGCACAGTCAGCACAGAACCCGATGCGGGGCTCTAACTCGTGAACCATGAGATCATGACCTGAGCTGAAGTCAGGTGCTTAACCGACTGAGTCCCCCCAGGCACCCCTGCCTTCATTCTTGTCCACTGGATGTAGAATTCTGGGTTGACACCTGTTGTGTTTTTTTCTTTCGGTGGGTTCTTCCACTGTTTTTCTGGTTTCCTTGCTTTAGGTCAGAAGTTAGTGGTCATTTGAGTGGTCACTCCCCAGTATATAATGTGTTTTTTTCCTAGCTGCTCTCAGATTTTTCTCTTGATTTTTTGTTTGTAGCAGTTTGATTATGATGTGCCTCGGTTTTATATACATGTCTTTTTTTTTTTTTAAGTGTTGGATTTAACCAGAATAGATTTTTTTCATTTCCTTCAGTAATTCTCAATACCCAATGTGGGGCTCAAACTGGTGACCCTGAGATCAAGAGTTGGATGCTCTTTGGCTGAGCCAACCAGGTGCCCCTATATGTATTTATCTTGACGGGGATTTGCTAGGCTTCTTTAGTCTGTAAATCTCTCTTGACAGATTTCACTTGGGTCATGATTTCTCAAAGATTTGCGCTGGCCCATTCTCTCTGTCCTCTGTCCTTCTGGGACCCTAACTATACACATCAGTCGTTTTGATAATTGCCACACAGGTCTCTGAGGCTCTGGTCCTTTTATTATTTTTTTCCTCTAATATTTTTTCTTTCGGTTCTTCAAATTGGATAATTTCTGTTGATCTAGTTTCAAGTTCGCTGCACCTTTCTCTCCAGTCTGCTGATGAGCCAATTCCAATAGAGCTTTTAGAGATTGTATTTTCAGTTCTAGAATTTCCTCTAAAAAAAAAAAAAAATAGTAATTTCCATTCCTCTACTGTGGTTTCTCTTTATATCCTTGAGCATAGCTAAAGAGACTACTTTAAAGTCTTTTTCTGCTAATTCTAACCATGTAGGTTACCTCAGGGCTGCTTCAAGGCTGCTGTGCAGATGCATGGTCCCAGTGTTAGCCAGAGACATGGGAAGAGAATTTGGGGCTCCCATGTGGGGTGGATTCTATCACTGGAGCTGTAGGCAGAAAACTTACGAAGATGCAAAGTCCACCCAGATTTCGTTGATCAAAGCAAGTCACGTGGCCCACGTCAAGAGCTGGGAAAGTACATTCCACTCACAGGCCGTGGCAAGGATGTGGATGCAAGAAGGGAGGGAGAATTGGGACCACTTCTCATGGGAGCCAGTCTACCATTCACGTGGTTGCAAAATAATATACAAAGGGTAGAGTTTTTTATGCAAATTCAGGCAAATAAAAAAAGAAATTGGTGTTCTCCCTACTCTCCTCCCCAACAGCATTCTATACACACTGTTGTACATCTTCTGTCATACAACAGTAGATCTTGGGGATCTTTCGGTATCAGGACACAGAGAATTCTTTGTTCTTTTTTTCCCCCCAAGTGCATAATATCCTATTGTATGGTTGGTATTGCATAATACATAATACTTTATTTGTCCAGTCCCCTGTGGATGGATAGCTGCTACATTTGCATTCTTGTGCAGTGATCAGCATTGCTGTGATGAATGATGACCACTGCTTGCACAGATGTTTATCTGGAGAATAAATCCCCAGAAGTGAAATTGCAGGGTAAAGGGATAGACGCATGCGTGATTTTGATAGTTGCTGCCCGATTGTTCTCTCTGTAGTTATATCGCTTTACATTCCCAGCAGCTATGTGTCCTGTTTTCCACACAGCTTCCCACACAGAGTGGTTTTCAGACTTCAGATTTCTGCCAATCTAGTCAGGGCCCAGTGGATACATTTCTGAATTATGCGTGACATAGATTCCTTCTCAGATATTTAAGAATGATTTGTTTCTTTTTCTCTGAACTTTGCCTTTTTTTTTTTTTTTTAAACTTGGGTTGCTGGTTGTTTCTCATTTCTAGGAGACCTTTTATATATTTGTTGATGTGGATTGAAAATATTGAGAATTTGTCATTTGTCTTGCAGCTTTGTCAGATGTATTCATTACTATCAAGTTCTCTGATCTCTCTGTAGTTGATCAGTCACAGTGGCAGGGCAGGGTTTAAACAGCTGTTAGCCTGGGTTTTCTTTCTTTTTTTACATTTCTTTCTTAGATTTCTCACTCTCGCGTGCGCGCTCTCTCCCTCCCTCTCTCCCTCTATATATATGTATTCACATTTTGGCCAAATTCTGAATATTTGGGTGTTAAAATCAGATGAGATAGAGGTGAGGCCCCAGTCATTATTATAGAATGAATAAAGTTCTCGAATACTCAAGTTGTATATTTAAAAAAAACTTGGGGCTCCTGGGTGTCTCAGTCAGTTGAGCGTCCAACTCTTGGATTTTGGCTGAGGCCGTGATCCTGGAGTCGTGGGATTGAGCTCTGTGTTGGGCTCTGTGCTGAGCGTGGGGCCTGCTTGGGATTCCCTCCCTCCCTCCCTCTCTCCCTCCCTCTCCCTTTCTTTCTCTCTCTCTCTCTCTCTCTCTCTCTCCCCCCCCCCCCCCCTTTCCCCTGCTTGCATTCTCTCTCTTAAAAAAAAAAAATACATAAATAAAAAACCTTAAAGACAGTACTATTTTATTTTAGTAGGGTATTCGGAACACTGATTTGCATTTTGAGTCTCTAGGAGGAGATGGGAGTTTGCTCTCCTGGCATTTGGACCCTATATGTTGTCCTAAATAAGGTGCTGGCCCTTTGCTAAGTGCCGTATGGACATTTCTCACTTAATCCTCAGGACGGCTTTGTGTACCTCAAGAGCTAAGATGATTCTCCTTCTGCAGGTGAACAGCCTGGGTCCCTGGGTTAAGCAACCCAGAAGGTTGCTCAAGTCTGTGGTGCCCAGGAGGTGCCCATGCTGGGACTCATGCCCCCTATGTCTGCCCTTTCTCATCTCCCTGTTCGGTAGGCACCACATGGATGCCACTGTTTGCTCTCAGGGACAACTTTGCTTTTCTCTTACCAGGGCCACAATCATGTCTCTGGAGGACTTTGAGCAGCGTTTGAATCAAGCCATTGAGAGAAATGCCTTCCTGGAGAGTGAACTTGATGAGAAGGAGAATCTTCTTGAATCTGTTCAGCGCCTGAAAGATGAAGCCAGAGGTCAGGAAGACTTGGCTTTTTTCTGTGTGCCCTGACCGGTGTTTTCCCCTCTCCCTACCTGAGAACAGCTTCTCCTACAATGTTGCCCAGTATTACCTTTGCTGGAAATCTGTGACCTGCCCTAGTCAGAGGGCGTAGAACCACACTGGGCAGGCCTTGTCCCTGCCCCATGGTAAGAATTGTCAGATGTCCGACCCTGTAAAGACCCTCTGTGGGTATTTAAACCACCACTGGCAGGAGTGTAAGAGTTTTGTGGGGAGAAAAGTCTTGACGGAATTGCTAGCTAGTCCATTGTTTCTGTGACCTGATGGCAGGTTTCTGTGACCTGATGCCTGATGGCAGTGGTTTCCAGCTCTGAATTCCCATCAGCATTTGCTCCGTGGAAGTTTGCAGTTCTGGGGTAGATCTGGGTGCAGAAGAACTTCTTGAACATCCCAATTAATTGTTTATAACACTAATTTAGTTCCTAATGTATAGCCAGTAGAAGGGGGATTAAAAAGAAGAAAACTGCAGGTCTGAAAGGTAGTTCTGCAGTGGTTAAATAAATGACAGAGATTTGTTTTATTTTATGGAACATTAAACAGTTGTTAAAACAAATAAGGTATAGGGGCGCCTGGGTGGCTCAGTTGGTTAAGCATCCGGCTTCAGCTCAGGTCATGATCTCGGGGTCTGTGAGTTCGAGCCCCACGTCGGGCTCTGGGCTGATGGCTCAGAGCCTGGAGCCTGCTTATGGTTCTGTGTCTCCCTCTCTCTCTGCCCCTCCCCTGTTCATGCTCTGTCTCTGTCTCAAAAATAAATAAACGTTAAAAAAAAAAAAAAACATTTAAAAAACAAATAAGGTATAGATGTGAATATGGCTAGATTAAGACCTACCGTTGAAGGAAGATAAATCATAGTAAACGTGTTTCTGTTTACACTTAGTAAGAATTATTCCTAACATACGCTTAATAGATAATAGATAAACTGTACATCTGAAAACGCAGAGAAAAAAGGATTGAAAATATCTCCCCCATATTATAGTGATAATGAGTCAGGAGGCCCATATGGGGGTTGGTAGGGAAAGCGTCTTTTCCCTTAGTATGCTGTATACCCTGTTGAGCTGGAAATATCTTGAAGCAAGAAAAGGATTAGTGTATCTATCATTGCCATAGTTTTTCAAAAATTTTAAACCTTTCTGTTTTTACTTTGTTTTTATTTTTAAGTAGGCTCCATGCCCATCATGGGGCTTGAACTCACAACCCTGAGATCAAGAGTCACACGTTCTAGGGGCACCTGGGTGGCTCAGTTGGTTAAGCTTCCAACTTTGGCTCAGGTCATGATCTCACAGTTCGTGAGTTCAAGCCCCGTGTTGGGCTCTGTGCTGATGGCTCAGAGCCTGGAACCCGCTTCGGATTCTGTGTCTCCCTCTCTCTCTGCCCCTCCCCATTCATGCTTGCTCTCTGTATTAAAAATAAAACATTAAAAAAAAAAGAGTCACATATTCTACGGCTCAACCAGCCAGGCGCCCCTAAACCTTTTTGGTTTTATTACAAAATCATGTAGTTTCACAAGCCTGCTAGGCAAGGTCCTGTGGGTTTCACTCCACTGAGGGTTTCCGCCCATGGGTTTTCATTCTGGTGCTTCTTTTCCCTGATCATTGTCTACTGTCGACCCTCCCTTTGCCCTGTCCCCTGAAGCAAGGGCTTAATCTGAATCCTTGTCCTGGCTCAGATTTGCGGCAGGAATTGGCTGTGCAGCAGAAGCAGGAGAAACCCAGGACGCCCATGCCCAACTCGGTGGAGGCCAACAAGACAGACACAGCTGTGCAGGCCACGGGCTCCGTGCCGTCCACCCCCATAGCTCATCGGGGACCCAGCGCCAGCTTAAACACACCGGGGACGTTCAGACGTGGTAAGAGAACGGCAGTCAGGGGGATTTGCCTTGTTTCACCAAGCTCTCCACGGGTAGGGTGCTGGGTCAGGGAGGCACTGGCACTGGCTGTGCTGCAGGGAGCAAACTGGGTGCTCAGAGGGGCAGAGCTTTGAGACAAACTGGAAGAGCTCGGGTGTGAGGCAGTAGGGAGTGGTGGAGTCTGCGGTGAGCCAGAACATAGAAGCTTCTTCCCAGGGGCGGCTGCCACTGTGCTCCCACCCCGTGACATATGGGCCCAGCATTAGCGGACCTTTCTGTTCTTCATCAGAAGCCAGAAATCCTCTTGCTGAACATGAACTCTCCTAAATTTAAAATTCCAATGATCAGATAAAAAATTTAGAAAACGTTTTGTGGGTCTAGGGAGACGTGTGTCTAGAACTGGAGCCGGTGTAGCCTGGGGTGCATGGTTAAAAAAAAAAAACAAAAAACCCAACAACGAGAAATTGGATATGTTGCCCCAGCTCCTCTGCTGATTCACAGAGGCTGTTATCAGGCTGCTTAATAGGAAATAACAGTAGGCAGCTACTAGAGCTCCGTGTGGGCTAGTTAGCCGCTGTGCTTAAAGTGCTTTGCATACGCGTGACCTCACTGAATTCTTAGCACTGGCCCAGGTGCCGTCCCCATTTGATGGATGAGGAGACTGAGGCCCTGGGGAAAGTAGCTCGCCTCAAGTCATATGGGCGGTAAATAGCAGAGCTGAGATTCAGACTCAGGCCAGCTGGCTACAGAGCTCACACTCCCTGTTCCTGCCGTATCCCTAGGCTCATCCCCTGAGATGAAGAGACTGGTGAGATTTCCAGAATGCCCATCTAGAGCAGTGTTTTCCACACTTTAGTATGCACATGACTCAGCGGGGCATCTCATTCAAATGCACCTGAGATTGAGTGGGTCTGGGCAGGACCCGAGACCCTGCGCCCTGACCAGCACCCCAGTGATCCTGGTGCCTCTGGTGCCCGGCTCCTGCTTGGAGGAGAGAGGCTCTGGAGAGTTAAGACCCTTCCAGATGTGGTTTGCTTAGATGCTATTCATGTTCATTAACTGTATGGAATTCGTAGAATTTCAAGAAGACTTGTTTGGATTTTGATTTAAAAGAGTGACGTGTAAAGGTGAACAGTTAATACAGTCATTGTAAGGCTGCAAAAGGTCGGTCATCCCATAGACTCCTCGCGGGTTAGTTAACTTTTGAGTGAAATGGGCAGCATCCAGGATCAGAGCGTGGGGATTAGCCTCCCTGCCCCCTCACCGGGGTTCCACATGTAGGGACATGAGTGGACCGACTTAGACTGGGGATCGCTCTTATATGTGCTCCCTTTGCACACCCAGGTCTGGATGACTCCACGGGTGGGACCCCCCTCACGCCCGCAGCCCGGATATCGGCCCTCAACATTGTGGGAGACCTGCTGCGGAAAGTAGGGGTAAGACCGCCGCCTCCCCGGGTTTGGTGTGGTTCCTTGCCTGTGTTTCAGGATGCCTGAGAGGGGCTACTTCACCGGTTCCTTTCCCCTGTAACAGAGCGTCCCCTAGCGTCATGCGAGCTCCTGTGGGCCTTGTTGACAAACACCCAGAGCTCTGACTCCATCAGCCCTTTGACCTCTGTGCATATATTTCTTCCCCTGCCATTTTTCCTTGGAATTCAGGAAATTTGGCTGGTGTCTGTGATGTTTTTCTTAATTTAAGAAAACTGAGAAACATTTGAAAGTTCTTTTCCTTTTAAATGAGGGAGTCAAAGACAACATCTCAAAAGGGCTAGAGCAAAGAACTCGACTTGAGGTTTTACCTTCACTACAGGGAAAGATTTTTTGTGTGTGCTTAACAAATAACACAGGTATTCTGTGTAGCTGTTGCTTGTGTTTTTTAAAATAATGCCTGGCGAATCACATGATTTAACTCCTGCCAGCCTGTCGTCAGCCAGAATGTATGTAGTCAGAGCTGCGCCTTCATAGAAGCTTGCGATTCTTTTCTCGTGTTTTTACTTGGAGATTTTGGTTTTCTGGTTTTCTGTTCTGTAAACATGTTTCTCTTTAAATGTGTTGCACAGTTAGAGCATAGATAAGCCTGGGGCGGTCTCAACGCCCTCTTGGTTTTTATGGGGTCTCTTTCCAACAAGGCACAGTCCTCCCACACAAGCCACTCTGTGCACGTTTGATAAGGTAAACAAAAGAGTAGATCATCCCGGAAGTTGATTTCACGTTTCCCATAGGCAGAACTGGATCATTGGCAGGGCTGGTGATTTTCCAGGAAGCTCCTAACTGTCTTAGGCCAGTGGCTCTAAAGGGCGGATGCACGCTGGGTTCCTTCAGGGCCCCACTCTTGGAACTCCCGCCCTACAACACAGTTCGAGAACCCCCGTTTGAGGTTATTGTCTGTGTACAGGCTCTGGGGAGAGGGGAGGTCTGCTCTTGAACCTGAAAGATGAAAGCACGTTTCTCTGTAGGCGCTGGAGTCCAAACTTGCATCCTGCCGGAACTTCGTGTACGATCAGTCCCCAAACCGAACAAGCGGCCCGGCCTCAGGGCGGGGGAGCAAACACAGAGATGGCGGTGGCGAGAGACAGCCAAGCAGCAGCGGCGTGCCTCTAGGTGACAAAGGGTCAGTACCTTTTTAGCTGTCCGCTCCTGGGGGGAGCCTCTCACCCCTGACCGATAGCCATTTTGTAGAAGTTGGAGGGTCAGGTCAATGAACCTTAACCCTCCACCCCCTTGGGACGCAGTGAGGTGGTGTCTTCCGGTGAAGGTTAAGGGCAAATGGCCAGGAAGAGGCTCGTTTTTATTACTCGAATCTGCAGCCCCAGCTCCTGGTCGTGCTGTGAGAATGTCCTGTATGAAACACTTGTTTGGGATTTGAGCTTCAAAAGCTTCTCTGTTTCCCCTAGAGGAGGATTTTTTTTCCTTAAAAAAGAAAAAAAAAAAAATCTTTAGAACCTTAGGAAACAGGGACTCCATTCCAGCCAGACTAGATTCCAGTAACCTGATGGGAAAGCACAACTCGGACTCTGACAGCTTTGGGTATTTTCTTACTTGAGGAAAATCAGGACAGCTTCTGGATGGGTTGATTTCCTAAGCTGCGTCGCCATGTTCCTGGACCCCGAGCCAAGTAACTTGGGTAGGTGTGGGGCAGACAGATGATGGGGAACGAAGAGTCGTTTTCCACGGTGCGCACGTGACTTCCGACCCCGTCGAAGAGGGTGTTTTTAGTGGGTCTGGTGTGACTGGGCTTTTTGTGTGGCCTCGGGAATGTGCGAGCTCGATGGCCAGTGTCCTTTTCTTCGTTTCGCAGGAGAGAAAATTGACACCCAGGGAGACCCTGCTCCTGACTCTCTTTACTCTTAGAACTTTGTGGGCCCTGATGTTAGCCAGTCTGTGACAGCTGTAATGTCCGCCTAATTTGGTTTGCTCTGTCTGAAGGTTGGGAAAACGCCTGGAATTTGGGAAGCCGCCTTCAAATATTTCCTCACCATCGCTGCCGTCAGCCCAGGGTGTAGTCAAGATGTTGCTTTAGGAAATCCACGGAAGCCGAAGCCCCTGGTGTGTCTGTGTGGGAGTCGTTGCTTTTCTTTCCCTCCTTAAACTAGGTTTTTGCTTTGTTTAAGTTAGTTTAAGAACTACGAGCAAACAGTCACACTAGCCACTGAGGCCATCGCCTATGGCCCCTGGTAGCTGTCCCCGTGAAATGTTGTCTCCTGCTCCCCAGCCTCCTTGCCAGTGCGTTGCAAATCGACAGGGACAAACCGGACCCTCTGGACAGGGCTCCGCGGTGTGGATGCTTAGGCCACCCCATCATTTTGAACTGACCTGAGTGTTGAAGGATTTGGGGATGTTTTTTTAATGACTGGAGATGCCTTAAAAATGGGATGTGAGCCCATCTCAGGCCCAGGCTATCTTCCATAAGAAAATCTCCGTGCTCTGTGGCACCAGAAGGGTCTGTGTACTGAAATTGTGTCTAAGAGAGAAGAGTAGGATAGGCACGTGCCTTTTTTTAAAAAAACACACTATGGTGTAGTTTACCTCTGGGACTCACTCTGCCTCTCACTGAGGCGTTGGGAGCTGTGCTTGTATTTCAGAGGCGATCTTGTGTGGACAAGGGCAATGGAAACATCTGTATCTTCTTTAGATCGTTCCCGATAGTTGGGTTTCCTGGAACTTGTGCCCTGGCCCTGGGGGTGACCTCCCCTAACGGTCATTGGGGTGGTGTGGCCTTATGAGTACAGCCCCTAAGAACAGAACTTCATTCAAACCCAGGATAAAATAACCATGGTGGCCTCCACATAGGATTGAACCACAGGATTGTTGTTGGAAGCTTCCTTGTGAAAGAAGACACAAACACGGGATTTTCACGTGGACGGAGTATGTGCTCAGCCCTGCCCATCGTGAACGGCTGGCTCACACTTTTGGAGGCAAGTTAAAAAGAACACGTGAATTTGGGAGCATGCGCGCAGCTTAACCACCCTTTGTTACTAAGTTATTTTTCCAAGAGAATAGCAGAAATATCCTTGAGTTGAAAATAGAACTTTTCAAGTGCTTTTGAAATTCAACAGAGAATGAATCTCTGGTGCCCAGTTCATTACCATGGGAACATTCTAACCTGTATGGGGAAAAGACGGACTTCTATTTTTTTAAAACAACAATAAAATCAAGAGAAACTCATTTTCCACGTGGTGGTGGTGGTGGTGGTGGTGGGTAAATGCTGCTTTGTGCCTTGATGTTTGCTCGAACGGTGGCAAAAAGTTTGTTTTTGAACCAAATAATCAAATACGAAGAAACTCTACTTGAAAAAAATTCCTCTTCACGTCAGCTTCTTAGAAGTGTATTTGGGATATGTTTGTGTATTGTTGAGGGTAGGTTCACGTTTGGCTATTGGCTTGAGTTCTTCCGTTGCCATATCTCTTCTCAAATCTATTTGACCTCTACCGAATCAGTGGGTGGAATCAATTTGTGTGGAATAGAACTTCTGCAAGGAGAGGACACACGGCCTGGTTTTGCATGGCCCCCGTAGTAACGATGGTTTTGATGTTTTTAAAGGGGAAAACAAAAATGGAAAGATGAACACGTGACAGAGACCACACGTAGCCTAAAATATTGACTCTCAGCCTTTACAGAAAAAGTTTGTTTTAAAAAAGTTTGGGGTGCCTGGGTGGCTCAGGGGGTTGAGCGTCTGACTCTTGATTTCAGCTCAGGTCGTGATCCCAGAGTTAATGGGATCAACTCCTGCATCAGGCTCTGCATTGAGTGAGGAGCCTGCTTGGAATTCTCTCTCGCTCCCCCCACCCCCTGCCTCTGCACCTCCCCTGCTCAAGCACTAATGTTCCCTCACTCTCGCTCTCAAAGAAAAAAAAAAAGTTTGTCGATCCCTGCTGGATGAAGTCTTATGTTTTTGAAATTCAAGGATATCTTGGGGCGCGTGGGTGGCTCAGTCGGTTGAATGTCCAACTTCGGCTCAGGTCATGATCTTGCGGTTCATGAGTTCGAGCCCCACGTTGGGCTCTGTGCTGACAGCTCTGAGCCTGGAGCCTGCTTCGGATTCTGTGTCTCCCTGCCCTTCCCCTGCTCTTGCTCTCTGTCTCTCAAAAATAAACATTTAAAAAAGTTTTTTTTAATTCAAGGATATCCTATATCCTTCACAGTATGTACGTATGAGTTTTGATTGATAAGGATGTTCTTCATGGTCAAGTTCCTACTTCCTGGGCCTGGAGCTGCCTGCCTCTGCTTGGAGAAGTCCTCTCACACAGACTCATTTGACATCTGTGCTTGCTTGCTTGCTGTTGGGTTTTTTTTTTTTTTTTGGCCAGCTGTGGGATCTCAGATAATTTATCTCCCCTCCCCAGGCCTCAGATTCCCCATTTATGAACGCTGGCTTCCCAGGGTCATCATAAGGATTAAGCAAGAACACACCCCATTCTTTCACTCTGTACAAAACAACAGAAGAGCCGACTGCACTCCAGTGATTTATAACCTTTTATTAGTGAAGGTGTCCTTAAGTACAATCGGGGTGCATATAAAACAGTGTAACATTCTTGCTCTCATCCCGCTGGAGCAGCGTCTCCTTTTGAATTCATGTGACTACCGAAGGCACTTCGTCTCGGTGAACTGTGTGCATCTGACGTGCGGTAACCAAGAGGGGAAAGAACTCAAACAGGGCCCCACTCGAGACGTTGGAAGGGTAGACAGGCTAGGGAATGTCTTGGGAGCGGGAGGCAGTGGCACCCATTTTGGTGACTTTCTCCCCGTTTCACGTAAACTAAGTTGCCAGTGATCAGTTACTGTGGTTCTATTTTCCTAAAAACTCAAGGTTTCTGCACAATTCACTGATGGGGGGAGCGGGGGTGTCTGTGTCGCTTCTTGGGTTTTTCTCATTTGGTACAACATTCAAAACTCCATCGATACCCTGGACGCAGGGTGGTGTTTTTTATATTCGTTGTGAGGGGTGTCTGTGACATTTGGAATTTGAAAATGGATTTAGTGCTAAGCAGAGTCCACTGGGTTTGGTTTTGTTCTGTTTTCAGCAAGTTGTTTATTCACTGGCTTTGGTTCCATTGAAGTCTGCATCGCGAGCGTCCATTTCCTCATCAGATCCATCGGCGTTTTCAATAACTCGACGTCCTCCAGACCTTCTAGAGGGAACAAAGGAGGGCTCGTTTCCTCGCCTGTGGGTTTTAAAAGAATACACGTTTCTTTAGTACAGAAACCCCCCTCTTGAGATTGGAAGAGGCTTTTAAAGGGACAGAAAACAAACACAGACAAACTGAAATGAAATGAAAATATTCAGGTTAAAGTCAAGGGCTGACCTATCTCAAGGTGTGGTAACGTTTAATCAGCTGGAACGGGAGGAAAGTAGATTTTTCAAAGCAAGAGAATCAGCTTTAAAAAAAAAAAAAAAAGTAAGGTGCGGGTGCCTGGGTGGCTCAGTGAGTTGAGCCTCTGACTCTTGATATCTGTTCAGGTCATGATCCCGGGTAGTGGATCGAGCCCCACATCAGGCCCCACACTGAGCGTGGAATCTGCTTAAGATTTTCTCCCTCTCTCTCTCTCTCTCCAACCCACCCCCACCCCCACCCCCACCCCACACCTCTCTCAAAAAAAAAAAAAATTGGGCTTGGTCATCTGATGGCCCACAGGATTCTCTTCTGTGGTCTTTATTTGGAAAAGAAAAAAACGAATCAAGTGGGGGCTGACACATCCCCGTGGGTTTATTCATACCCTGTGGAGCAGGTGTGAAGGAGAACGTGTTCTCATTTTGTACCCCCTTGCCTTCAGAAGGGAACAAAGGGGAGGGTTTTAGGTTCTCAACCGGAAGAAGGTGGAAATGAGCATCAAAGGCAGCATTGAGGGAAAGAGGTCACTGTGCGGATGCCAGAGGTGTGCACTCTGGTTAAAGCAACGCAGGGTCCCCTGCTTGTTTGAGAGCAGAATTCTCGGTGTGAGTTCTCCCAGGACAGAGATCTTGTCTGATTTTTCCTCTCCACACAGGCACCGTGCATGGCCTATAATAGGTGCCCAATGAATATGTGTTAGAAAAGTAAGCTAGACATGTTAATCTAAGGTGTATTTTAGCTTTAGCTGGTAGGATACCCCTTTCTCTGTGTGCTTATGGCTCCCATCTCTGGAGTGCCGGATGCCCTGAGTTCCTGCCAGGGTGTGCCTAGGTCACCTGCAGTGTGGCTTTGGTTAGGAGGGCAGGCAGGTGGCAGGAGAAGTCAGATAACCAGCACTCAGCGTCCTCTCCAGGAAAGAAATGTTTGCTGTGTTTTCTGCGACAACAAATAATCCTATTTGGCTCTGGTGATCTGGCCCTGTTTGACCTGAATCAGAAGACAGGTCTTAATCATTTTAGGATGCCTAAGAGGAATGCAGAATTTTTGTCATAAAAAATGACCCGCTTGGGGCGCCTGGGTGGCTCAGTCGGTTGAGCGTCCGGCTTCGGCTGAGGTCATGATCTCATGGTTTGTGAGTTCGAGCCCCGCGTCGGGCTCTGTGCTGACAGCTCAGAGCCTGGAGCCTGTTTCAGATTCTGTGTCTCCTTCTCTCTCTGCTCCTCCCCTGCTCGTGCTCTGTCTCTCTCTCTCTCAAAAATAAATAAACATTAAAAAAAATTAAAAAAAAAAAAAAATGACCTTCACCACGCAGAGGCTGGACTTTTGAAAGCTATGAGGGAGAGTCCATCCCAGTTAGAGATTCTTTAGTCCAAAGAGACAACTCAGAGAGGTAAGATTGGAGGCAAAAGGAAGGCCCAGAACATCCTGAACACTGAGAAGGGGAGTCCCAACGTGAGCCTTCTGGGGTCTGAGGGTGGGAGAAACCCAGGCTGGGAAAACCCGCCTAGGTTCAGAGAATGGTACTTTCTGAGGGGCCACGATCAGGGATGAATAAAGTTGTAGCCGCTCCCAGCTCAAGACTCAGGCCAGCTTCACTCACGTCAGAGGGAAGCTCAGAAGCACCCTGTGCCCTTGGAACTAACTTTCCATCACCCTCTCTAGAAGTGACCTTTTAAAAAGTCTAGCACTGTGCTTTCCAAGAACGTGGGTCTGAAAGCAGGGTCTCTGAGGACAGGACAGAAAGGAGAGTAGCTTCCACGCGTCTCTCCCGCTTCTAATCCTCCTGGTTCAAAACTCGGTGGGACAGCCTGGGGTTGGGAAACTGTCTCCCCTACCCTTCCAGGCTCCCGGCACTCTTGGCCTCCCGAGACAGTATGGATTTGCAAGCTACAAGAGCTGAGGTGTAAATGTGTTCCTTTGATCTAAGACGTAAATCATGTCCCGGGTCACTGTTAGCCCCCTGCTCCGCCACCTGTCCTGTGAGCCTGTCTTCCGGTTCAGGTACGCTTCCTGAAGGAACTGGCTTCAAATCCAAGGCCGAGGTGGGCACTGGCTACATCAGTCACAGGAAGTAAGGGACCCCTTCTAAAGATTTTCTTCAAGTGTCTGATCCTGGAGGGTCTGGCTTCTATTCACAGACTCCGAGAACTTCCCCGAGGCACTAGTGGCATGGTGGGATCCAGCACCAGAGCAGAAGCACTGATTTGCAAGGACTCACTTTCCCATCGACTAGTGGGTCCCACCGTCCAGCCTGAGCTGGCAGGAGCGCTGCTCAGAAAGCCGTGTTCTAGAGGCCGGGCACTCTTCCTAGAGCTCCTGCCAGTCCCTCATCCAGCTTTAAGTATTTGGGTAGCGACAGCTACTTCTCCAGAAGAGAAGAGGGACACAAGCCAGGGCCTGCTTGGTCTCTCAAGGAAGATGAGAGGAAAACCAGGCCCTGGTTGCCTAACGTCACGTGTGAAAAAGCTGGTCGAGGCCTCTTAACTCTGTCATGTGAAGGGCCCTGTGTCCTTCCTCGAGTCTCGGGTGTCCTGTCCATTCCCCGCTGTGTATACGGGCTCGCAAGACCCCTGGAAAAGGCTCTGTCTGGACCATGCTTGGCTGCGCAGTGGCCAGCAAGTGTCTGAGTGTGTGGAAAGTGCCGTTATCAGCTAGGCCTTGCTCAAGGCTCACGTGGCCCCAGCGACTGTAGAATGCGCAGTGAGAGCCCATTTCTTTCGCAGACATGCGTATGAAAGCCCGGCCGTGGGGACAACCAGAGGCCGGGCTGTGGTTCCCATGAACCTGTGCTCGTGAATTGTTATTTGTGGACCAGATTTGAGGCCCTTCTCCACGAAAGGGCCCAGACTGTAGAAGTGTCATACCCGCTCAGTGCAGCATCTTAACCAGACGGAGGAGGACAGCAAAGCCAAGTGTCCTACTGCCAAGTGTGAGAGGCCCATTTATGCAGGTACCAACAATCCGAGTGACACACACGCAGCCTCTTAAGCGCTCGTCAACACACGGTGACGAGGACACATTTGGTGCCGTGTCAGATGCCCAAGCAGAAGGAGGGAAGGAAGACGGGTCAAGAGATTAAGTCTTGTTGTACTGATCTTGGCTATGACAAAGAGAGTTTTGAACTGAGACATCCAGGCCTTCAGATTTTGCAGGAATCCCATGGAGGTTCGTGAGGGCCAAAAAAGGGTGTCGGAGGGACTGGGAGGGCGGGAGGGCAGAACGGAAGTGGAAACCAAGTGCAACACACATGAGCCGCGAAGCTGGAGGCATGGTACCTGGTGAGTCATTGCGGAGTTTCCTGGGGAAGGGGGCCTCTGAAACAGAGAGAGAGAGTCTCTGGTGGTTATCCTCCGCCAACGAGAGGGAGTCCTCTAAGTGCGTTTTTAATCATCAAAGGCATTCCCTTCGATGAAATGATCAAAGGCACTTCTAAGTCAACCTGGCAGAGAAGCACGGGTCACCAAGAACTCTGAGGCCGGCACGCATAAGCTGTTGGTTCAGCTAAGAAGCTCACGTCTGCTGGTGTGGCAGAGGCCGGCCCCAGCTCTTTAACAGGCGCTCACGTTGAGGTTTACCTGGTCGGCACGACTATGAAACTCGCTTCGCATTTCCTTGTTCACTGAGAGCTGGCCAGGCTTGCTAACCTCACTCACGGCTCTAGTGCTGGACTTGAGGTTTTGCACGTGGGACACAGAGGAGGCAGGAAGGTGTGACCGCTCTTGACCCTGCCTTAGGGTATGCTCGTACCGGGAGTGTCAGAAATAGTCTGTTCCATACCGGCCTGTAGGCCCTCAGGAGGGTCAGCTGTTGGGGGGCAGAACCCACAAGGTACGTTGAACATGTGCTAAGAGAATCAGGGGTCCTGACCACAGGGAGCAGTGAGAGCCAGAGCGGCTGACTGCTTCCCCACCCCCCCGCCTGGCACCGACGAGGGCAGGGTTCGGTCACCAGCCAAGCAAATTCTGGAGGGGAGAGGGGGGGGACAGCTCCATGTGAGAACAGCTGTCTTGCTGACCATTGTCCTAGGGGTTGCTCCCAAACCCCTGGTGGACCTGAGAGGTTACATCTTGTTTCTGTTTCACTGGGGGGACCTACAGGTCCTCCCCAGCCTCGTGTGATCTGGGGTCTCCTTCCCGAAGCCCTGTACCCCACGCCAGCCATCCTCCGCCTTCTGAAAGGGGTTTGGACTGTCCCCTCGTCACCTGCCTGCAGTGATGCTCAGAGTCTGGAGTTGATAATGGCAGGTGGTTTCAGATGGTTCCTGGGCGTGCCCCTGGATAACTCGATCGCACAGTGAGAAAAGTGCTCCCTTTCCCACTCTTTTTAAAATACATCTCATTATGTCAGGGAGGGTCTATCCGGTGCTAACGTCATCTTCTGTCAGTCCCTTGTCAACTGAGAAAGAGGCCTTCTGGTCCTAGTCATCAACTTGTAGTCAGAATAGGTAGAATCCATTATTGTTTTGTTCTCACTGTATTTTAATTTTGTTTGCGACCTGTTGCTGCTGGTGATGCTGGTTTAACGATACAGGGATGGTAAATTTTATTTGCAAATAGATGTGTTTATGATTAGACCAGTTAATTTCAAAGACACCGTGAAGTCAACGATGGTGCAGGTAGTAAAAGGCTAAGGCAAAATGGCCAAGGTGGTATGAAAATGAGTTTAGGGAAACATCAGCTCTGACTCCGTGATTGAAGGTTTGTGCCCAGCACTATCCCAGACACTGGGGACGAATAAGCAGACAGAACCTCTGTGCTCATGGGGCCAGAGTGAAAGCTGCCGATGAGATAAGTAAATAAACAGCAGGTTACATGGTGACAGATCAGTAAGAGAACTGCAGGGGGTGAGGTTGGAAGTTGTAGACAGGTTAACGTGGGTGTGTAAATGCCTGAAGGAAAGGAAGGAGGGATCCAGCTATGCCGAGAGCTGGGGGAAGAGCCTTCCAGACAGCGGGAACCACCCGTGCCAAGGCCCCAGGCAGCATGTGTAGAGGCAGAGGGCTCATTTAGGAGGCGGTGGATGGAGATCACGTAGGGCCTGGTGGAACCGACCATCATAAAGGTGTTGCTTTCAGTCTGAATGAGGTGGAAGCCATTGGATGGTTCCAAGCAAAGGGGGGTTGTGACTTGTATCTATTTAAACAGGATCCCTCTGGCTGCCATGTTGAGAACAGACTATAAAGACGGAGTATAAACACAAGTGAAACACAAGCTGTGAAAGTTACTAGATGGTAGGAGAGGGTAGCTTGGATGAGGATGGCAAGAAACATTTGTTTCTTGGATTGTGGATGTACAGTGTTTTTTTTTTTTAATTTTTTTTTTAAGTTTTTATTTTTTACAGAGAGCATGAGCCGGGGAGGGACAGAGAGAGGGAGACACAGAATCCGAAGCAGGTTCTAGGCTCTGAGCTGTCAGCACAGAGCCTGATGCGGGGCTCGAACTCATGAACCATGAGATCATGACCGGGGCTGAAGTCAGACGCTCAACTGACTGAGCCACCCAGGTGCCCGGATGTACAGTGTTTCTAAGAGGAAGTTGATCAGATTCCATGGCAGATAGGATGTTATATATAAGGGAGATGGAAAAAGAAAGTAAGAGCACAGATTAGTGGACTGGGTCAACAGCAGCCTTATCAGCCCAGTTGGTGAGCTGGCAGAGACCGTGAGGGAAGCTGACTTGGGCGTGAAGGGGTTCAGCTCAAGGTGTAAGCTGCCTGTGAGGCATTGAGGGGAAAGGGCAAGCAGGTCTGGGGTTCTAGGAAGAAGTCTGGGCCAGGAAGCCACACGCTGTGGGTGGAACTCAAAAGGTACCAGGCTGGGTGAGGTCACCTAGGAGTGAGCAGAAAAGGAGATGAAGAGAGAACCAAGATGGCGCCCTGGGGCAGGCCAATGGCAGGCGGGCTTTGAGATGAGGTACCAGCAGAGGAGACAAGGAAAGACACCCGGAGGGGAGGAACAAACCCCGGTGTGGGTCGAGGAAGCTGCAGCTCAGTCGGGGAGGACTGAGGACTGACCATTAAGGTTTCGTGGTAAAGGGTAGCAGGAGGCGTGGGGCTCAGAGGCTTTCTCAGCTCCTGGAATGACTTTGTTGACGTGAAAATGGTGAAAAGGAGAAGGGTGAGAATTTCTGGAGCGACGTCCTTGAGGGAACAAGAGAGGTAGGTGTACCTTAGTTGGTGCTAGATAGTTCAGCCCGGGAACGGAGTAGAAGAAATGGACACAGCTGGGGGAAGGTGGGTTGACGGGGACATGAGAGCTTGTAAGGATGGGTGGGGATGGTGAGACTGGGGAGACAGTGAAAACCAGATGTCCAAGAGAGTGGAAGGGGGAGGGAAGTCAGGCCCAGGCAGCACCGAGTGAGGTCAGCTCCTTGTGGTGACAGACAAGGCCCAGCACGAACTGGCAGTGTGCCTGTTGGCTTTTCCCTGAGCAGAAGGTGGGAAGTCTGGTTTAACTCACCAAGTGCATACCTCAAAGCAGGGGGGGTCTGGGGTGCTGAGGGTGTGTGCGAGGCGGACCGACCACCGAGCCTGGGCTTGATGGGCAAGTTACAGCTAGTGCTAAGGCCCATAGGGTGGCAGGATCGCAGAGGAGACAAGACCAAGGACCCAAGCAAGAGACTGGATCACCCCCCTGGAGGGGTGTGGGTGAGTGTGACAGGAAGCTTCGGGGCCCATGCCTTCTGGGAACCAGTGGAGGTGGGAAGGAGGCCCGAGGAGCAGGGGTGTCGCCTATCCAGCTTCAGGCCCAGAGGGACAGGGGCGTGGTAGAGAAAACAGCCCTGGTTAGGGCAGCGGTTCGAGACCCCCGGGCGACCGCACCCCCCACCCGGGGAACTGAGCAACGGCTGGAGACATTTGCGGTTGTCACAATCCAGAGCGGGCCATGCCCCATCCTGCAAACACAGGCCAGCTCCTGTGAGCCAGGATGATCCGACCCAAACAGCAGGGATGGAAGACCCTGATTAGACCAAAGTGGTCAAGAGAAAGCCCAGAAAAGAGGTTCTAGAGAGAAGGGACCCGCACGGGCAATGCAGCAGTGAGGACAAGGATTGAGGAGACAGGGGTGTGCCTCCCTCTCCTTCTCCTCGCCCAAGGGTGGGCTGGGAAGGGACGCGCATCATTAAAGAAACCACACGAGGGGGCGTTCGGGTGGCTGCGTCAGGTAAGTGTCAGACTTGCGATTTTGGCTCAGGCCATGAACTCATGGTTTGTGAGATCGAGCCCCATATTGGGCTCTGTGCTGACAGCGCGGTGCCTGCTTGGGATGCTCTCTCCCCTTCGAACAGAGGGTCCGCTGCTCCAAGGCAGGGCCCTGGTGGGTCCGGGGCCTGTTCATGTGCCTGGCACACAGTGGTGCCGCGTGAGTGCTGGTGAGCGGGGAGAACCTGGAAAGGAACAGGGGGCGGCGGGGGTGGGGTGGGGTGGGGGTGTCCTCTGCATCAGGAAAGAAACTCCCTGTGGCACCCGAGGCCCGTGAGCCTCACCTGAGCTTGCTCTTGAGCGCGTTCACCTCGCGGCCCATGGCCTCGTTGCTCTCCGTGGCTTCATCCAGCTCCCGCTGCAGCTTCCTGCGGTTGGCATTGATGCGCTGGGACTCCTCCTCCGCCTCCTCCAGCTGCCTCTTGAGTTGCTTGACCTTGGCGTTTCCTTTCTCTGCCTGTCAGGGAGAGGCCCAGGGGTGAGCAGGGGGCGCCGTGGGGTCCCTGCGGGGCTGGGAGAGGCCGGCGGCCCGGGTTACCTGCTCCTTGTACTGCTCCGCCATCTTGCGCTCGTCCTCCACCTGCAGCAGGACCTCCTTCAGCTTCTTGTCCTTCTGCTTCAGCGACTTGGTGGCCGCCTGCTTCTCTCTGCATACGGGGGGAGGAGGGGGGCGAAGCGGGGATGGGCTCCCTTGCACCTGGCACGTAGACCCGACCAGCCTCTCCCCCACTGTGAGCGCTTTCCCTGAGGGGCCCCAAATCAGGGCTCACCCCCCAAATCAGACGAACAGTACTCGGCCTTAAAAAGGAACGCAGCACTTGTGTCTGCTACCACATGGGCGAACCTCGAAGACACAGGGAGGGAGGCCAGTCGCAGAAGGGCACAGACTGTGGGATTCCACTTACATGAAACATCCACAAGAGACAAGAGAGACAGAAAGCAGATCTGTGGTTGCAGAGGGCTGGGGTAGGTCAGGGTGATGGCCAGGGGGGTACAGGGTGTCCTACTGAGGTGTTGAACCTGTCCCAAGCTGGACGGTACAGAGGGTGCAGCTATCCACAACTATACTAAAGGGCCATTGAGCTGTACACGTGAAAAGGCTGAATTTTTGTATGGTCTGTGAGTTGGCAAGAAAGCCACTACCAAAAAAAAAAAAAGTGGGTCAGAATCCTCGTAGTCTGATGGTCACAGATGGGCCGTGATCTTATTTTCTCTTTATTTTTTTATTTATTTTTTTTTAAATTTTTTTTAAATTTTTTTTTTTCAACGTTTTTTATTTTTTATTTTTGGGACAGAGAGAGACAGAGCATGAACGGGGGAGGGGCAGAGAGAGAGGGAGACACAGAATCGGAAGCAGGCTCCAGGCTCCGAGCCATCAGCCCAGAGCCTGATGCGGGGCTCGAACTCACGGACCGCGAGATCGTGACCTGGCTGAAGCCGGACGCTTAACCGACTGCGCCACCCAGGCGCCCCTTATTTTCTCTTTATAACGAGAAGCCTGACCACATTGGCACGTGCTGAATGGGGTTGCTGATCTGCACTTTCCTGGGTGGCCGTGAACACGACATCCCTTGAACACAGGCCAGGCATAGCCACTGTGCTCGCGAGAAGGCTAGCGGACCTCACGGAGGACCCCTGCCACTCAGGGCCGTTTGGGACGGGCCTTCTCAGGGCCAGGCCTGCCTCGCTCCCGTGTTCACACGCGGTTCTCCACACACAGCTGCGGCGTGGGGACCACTGGGCTCATTCCCCAGCCAGGACAGATGTCCAGAGAGCCTGAGCCCCGACGGCCGTGTACTCCTGGCCAGCAGACCGCTCTTTGGAGCCCGCGCCCCGCGTACCTGGCCTCCTGCTCCACCTGCTCCTCCAGCTGCGCGATCTTGGCCTCCAGTGCCGCAATGGTGGACTTGAACTTGGACCTGACGGCCCCCTCCATCTCTTGCAGCTTGCTTCGGAGCTCCTTGTTCTGCCGCTCGAGCTGCTGCCTTGCGCTCTCGTTCTTCTGGGCCGCGCTGCGCTCCGTGGCCAGTTCGTTGTTGAGCTGCTCAGCCTGCGGAGGGCAGTGAAAGTCAGGGGGTGGAGGGCACGGGAGTGGGGGGGCGGGTCCACTGAGAGGACCCACTACGCCTGTGGCCTCCAGCCTTGGTGGGCTTCGACGTGGGTCTCTGGGGCGGGGGCACCCAGGAGCCCTCCCCACCTCCTCCAGCCACCAGTTCCTTCCTGGGCCTCCTTTAAGGTGCAGCACAAAAGGCAGCGTCCTGGGGCCACCCAGGCTCCCTGTCTCCAGGTCACAAGGCGGGGCCCCAGCACCTGTTGCAGAGCTGGTGCTTAGTAATGTCACTGAGTGCTCACTGGTGTAAGGCCGGGGCCAGAGGCTGGGGCGACAGCAAGAAGGAGACCCCCCCAGGCCCTTTCTCCAGGCCCACGTTGTCTGCCGGAGGGAGCCAGACATACGCTGGCCGCCTGATGAGATGGCGACGGGGGCCCCCGTGCCCACGCGGGGAGGGAGAGGGTGCAGGGAGCAGATGCGCTTGACCCCTGCTCCCGTCTCCCCGCTCTCCACCCCAACCCCGAGCTTGCGGTGCAGCAGTGTGGGGCGTGTGACAGGGTGCAGCCTGGCCCTGCTCCGCCCCCACCTGCTGCGTGGCCTTCCGCACGCGGTCACTCATGGCCTCCATGTTGCCTTGCTCCTCCTCCAGCTCCTCTTCCAGCTGTGCGATCCGGGCCTCCAGGCGGCGCTTCTCGTCCTGAAGTGTGTTCCTAAGGGAAATGCAGGCGGGTCTGGGGCTCCAGCCTCCCTCTGGCTTAGGAAATAGCTTCTGTGTGGAGGAGTGAGGTGATGCCTTGGAGTCGCCCTCCTTTGTAAAAGGAAACTGAGGCCCAGCGAGGCTCAGACACTTGTCCAAAGTCACACATCTGGGAAGTAGGGAGCCGGGACTCTATCCTGTCGGTATCGGCAAAGCCGGGCCTGGAGGAAAGACGAGCTCTCTCCTCTTGGATGTCCCCCCCCCCCCCGTGCCCCCTCCTCACCATGCTGTTCGTTCAGAACGAATGAAACTGGCTACATGCCCAAAGGGGGTCAAGACCCTTGTGAGAAGCTTGGCTGGACACTGTCATTTTCAGGAGTCTCTTCCATGAGCTGCCTCTCTGTCCTCATCTGACCCTGGGACCCCCTTCTCCCGATGCGGCCCCCTACCTTCCTGAGACGCTGCTGGTCAGCTCCTCCGCCAGTTCCTCCTTCTCCAAGTCGGCCTGTTTGCGAGCCCTCTCAGCCGCGGCCAGATCCTGGACAGCACGGGGGAGGGGAGGGGGGAAACCGCTGATCTGCCGGGCAAGGGCTGAACCCCAGCGAAAAGCCACCTGCTCCAGACCCCAGCAGTTTCTACGGCCACGGCCACCCTGGAAAGCGGCTGAGCCGCCTCTGAGCTCAGGGGAGGCCCTGCGTGTCCCGGACAGGAGAAAATCCCACGTCTGCCCCTGTCGTCACTCCAGGGGCCCGCCCCTGTGGAGTGCTGGAGGAGGGAAAGAGGTGCGTGGCTGCCACGGGCTCTGCCCACAGTACCCCCCCGCCCCAAGGCCCACATCGAGAAGGCTCTACCTCCTGTAGCTGCATGAGGTCGGCTTCTAAGCTCTTGGCTTTCTTCTCATTCTCTTTGGCGGTGGCAAAGATCTCGTCTCTGGAGGCACGGGCATCTTCCAGCTCTCTCTGGAAGTCCTTCATCTGGGCCTGCGTGAGTCAACAGGAGGGACAAGCCAAGAGATCCTAACTCACCATCTTTCCACACCAGCCCCGAGGAAGTTCAGATCAACCACAGAGAGGTCCCCGTGGCCCACCCACCCCACCTCACGGGGCCAGGTTGCTGTCGGGGGGCACCGTTCCGGAGGGGCTCAGCAGACCTAAACATGGCCATGTGGTCCGAGGGCCTTGGCCAAAGGCCTGGTGATCGTGCCTTACCCAGGGCGGGAAACGGCCCCCCGAGGCTGAACCACGGTGGAAAACCCCAGCTGAATATTCAGGCACCCGTGACAGGCCTGCGTCCTGCGGCTGTTGGCCCGGCTTCCCCTCCAGTGGGGAGCCACCCCCTGCCTCGGCCCGTGCCCCGCATCCCCCACCTGCAGTTTCCGCAGCTGCTTGATGGCTTCCTCCCGGCCCTTGATGGCCGAGTCGGCCTGCAGCTCCAGGTCCTTCAGGTCCCCTTCCAGCTTCTTCTTGGCCGCCGTTGCCAGGGCACGTTGCTTTCTCTCGTCTTCCAGTTCTGTCTCGTACTCGTGCAGCTGAGCGAGGGGGGGAGGGGGGCGCTGCTGGGCCGGGCCGTCCCTCGGAGGCCCTACCCCCACCGCGGCCGGCATTTGGAGAGCTTCCGGGGCCGGGGGGGGGGGCACAGCTCCCCCACCCTGCCCCCCCAGGAGGGGTCTGCTCGTCCCCAGGTTGCAGGCGGCTGAGAGAACCAAGTCTCTTTGGGTCCGGGCCCCGCTGCCTCCCCGCCCCGCATCCCCCCACCCGGACTACCTGCCTCTGGAGCTGCCGCCTCTTCTCTTCATTCTGCTCATCCCGAGCCTGGAGGTCCCGCTCAAACTGGCCCTTGAGGGCCTGCATGTTGACCTCGAGCCGCAGCTTGGCGTCCTCCGTGGCCTGCAGCTCATCCTCCAGCTCCTCCAGCTGGGTCTTCATCTCCTCCATCTGGGTCTCCAGGGCCCGCTTGGACTTCTCCAGCTCGTGGACCTTTCGCGGGAGGGGAGACTTCATGAAGACGCTCAGGCAACCCGCGGGGACGGGCAGCTCTGTAAAGTCACACAGATGGCTTTCGCCGCCCCCCCCCCCCCCCCCCCCCGGGGCGGCAGGCCCAAGAGTCAAGGCCAAAGTCTTCCTTGGGGCCCCCCCCCCAAGTGCTGTTTCCAACCAGTCCCCGTCTGCCTGACGGCCTTCAGTCCTGATGGTCCTGTCCCGTGGAAGAGGCTCAGGGTGCCCGCGTCCCGCCCCGTGGGTAATGCATAGTGGGGAGGGGGCTGGTGACCTGTGGACAGGCACAGACACGGAGGAGCCACTTACGTTCTTGCCCACGTCATCCTTGGAGCTGACCAGGCCCTCCATCTCGGCCTTGAGCATTTTGTTGGCTCTCTCGAGGTCCTCTTTGGCTTCCAGGGCCTCTTCGAGGGCTCGCGCCAGCGACAAGGCCTTGGTTTCCTTTTCCCTGGCTTCTGCCTCGGCTCTGTCCCTTTCATCCGCGTATTTGGAAGAGATGCTCTTCTCCTCGGCTAACAACTACAACACAACGGAAGCCCAGCCCCGGAGGTGAAGTTCGGCTTCCCTTTTTTTTTTTTTTTTCTTTTTAAAATAACTTTATTCATTTGGAGAGACAGAGAAAGCATAAGCAGGGAGGGGCAGAGAGAGGGAGGGAGAGAGGCAGAGAGAGAATCTGAAGCAGGCTGCGCACCGTCAGCTCAGAGCCCGACGCGGAGCTCGAACCCACAAACCTAGAGATCATGACCTGAGCCACAACCAAGAGTCTGACGCTCAGCCGCTTAGCCCAATGAGCCACCCAGGCTCCCTTTCAATTGCAAATAAGCGCATGCAGCCTCCTGCCTGAATTTTTTTCAGGGGCAGGTGGAAGTCCTTAAGGCATCTAGGCAGATAGTTAATAAAGAGCTTCCTTCTGACTTCTAGTAGGTGGACCTTACAGCCAGCACCTGCTGAGTCTCTGTGCTTTGAAATCACTAATGCTGCCCTTACTGCCCATGCTGGTTCGAACATACTACTAGGTCACAGTGACATTTAATCCTGCCAGAGGCCACTAATTCTTTTTATCATGGCCACTCATCTCCAGCCCTCAAAAGCACTCTCTGAGCCAGAGTAGGGAAAGGGTGAGCGTGTGGACAGAGCGGCACATACTTAGCTCTGTGCTTGGAGAGGCAGTTCAAGGAACACTCCAGGCCGACGTTAATGTCATCCGCACAGACAGCGGCATAAGCGTATACACTGACACATCCAAAAACCAGGCTTTGAGAAGTGAGCGAAGACAGGTAAGTAATAGGGGCCCCCAAAACAGCAGTCAGCACAAAAGCCTACGTGACGTATGACAGGGAAATAAAAGAAGCGACCCCAGGCCCTCAAGCCAGTAATGGGGCAGCCTAGTGGAAGCAGTGAAGACAGGCTGGCCGCCTGAGATGGAGAAGGACACAGCCAGCGTCACACCTGGAAGCCTGCTCCCCTGAGCCCAGGCGGGGAGGGGCAGTGAGCCCCCACACCTCTGGCATTGGCCTCCCAAAACAATCCCCAGATTGATTTCGAGGATCATCCCAAGTCACTTGCACACCAAATCAGCTTTGCTAAATCTGAGTAGCGTATTAAAAGTTGGCATTTTTTTAAGGGTTTGGGCCACATGGGTGTATTATGCATTTACCAGAACTCCAGTGAGTGGATACTTGAGATTTGTGCATTTGCATGTATACACAAGAAGCAAAATTTTCTGTTAAAGAAGAACTCCAGTTAAGACACACAGTGCTGAAGTATAGAGGGGGAAATCTGTCATTTGCTTTGAAATGCATCCAATGACAGAGACAGTTCATCCGAATTTGGTAAAACATTAATGATCCAATCTACTTGGTGGGTATACAGGTGTTCACTCTTCGGTGCTTCAGCTTTGCTGTGTGCGTGAAATTCTTCATCATGAAATGTTGGGGGAAGTGGTATGGAAAGGTGGAACATTAAATTATGTGGAGTATTCAGGAGGCACTCGATAAATACTTGTTAAGTGAAATAAATTTCCTTCCTTCTCAGGGCTAGAAACTAAGGCATCCCTGGGGTCGCAGGTGGCCCTGGTGGTGGGGATATCTGGAAGTCACGTCCAAGAGCCAGTGCTCTCCTCGCTCTGACCTAGGAGCCCCGATGCTTCATGGTCACCCAAGGCAAGCTAGCTTTCCTTGGGAGGATGGGTGGGAGACACATACATGGCAGGCACACCAGCTGCTTCAAAGACCCTCCCGCCCCAGCCCGTGTCCGTGAACAGAGCCGACGGCCCTCCAGCCCCTACCTGATCAAACTTCTTCTGCTTCTTCTCCAGGTTGGACACCAGTTGCCGCTGGTTGTCCAAATCGACGACCAGGTCGTCCAGCTCCTGCTGAAGCCTGTTCTTGGTCTTTTCCAGTTTGTCATAAGCAGCTGCCTTCTCTTCGTACTGCTGGGTGAGGCCTTCGATTTCCTTCTGGAACCGCTTCTTGCCCTCTTCCAAGGCCTCCACGGTGCTGGCAAAGTCCTGTAGCTTCTTCTTCGAATCGGAGAGCTAAAATGACAGTGTCCGGGTTGGGGTAAAAGGAGGGCCAATGAGCGAGTCCCATCCCTGACTCCACCCTGACAAGAGACCACCTTCTCCTCCTGGAGGAAATTCAACAGCAGGGGCAGCCAGTGAGCCAAACAAAATGGCGCCAACGCTCAACCACAGCCTCCCCGAGCTCCTGAGCTACCCTTCAAGGCTTACACCTAGAAAGGCAAGGACACACGGCCAGCACCTGGATGTTCAGAGTTGAGATGTGGCGTTCCAGGTTCTGCTTGGCGTCTATCTCCTCGTCCAGCTGGTCCTGCAGGCTGTTCCTCTCGTCCTCCAGCTGGCGCAACTTGGTGGACACATTGAGTTTCTGCCGGGTTTCTTCTTGAAGCAGCTCCTACGAAATGCCATGTGGAAGTCTCAGGGAGCCACCCCCAGGAAGTCCACACCCCAGCTCCCTCTGAATCACGTGGCAGAATACCCACCTGGGTGTCCTGGAGCTGGGACCCAAGGGATGCCACATCCTTGGCCAGTTTTATGGCCTTCCCCTCAGCCTCATTGAGCATCCCTGTGACACTCTCCACTTCATTCTGAGGGTGCCAAGAGACTGTGGTTAGAGCCCTCTAGAACAGGATCCTTAGGAAGTAAGAGAAGGTCTCTCGACTCACACGATAGGCCTCGTTGTATTCACTGATTAAGAAATAGCCATGGGCTATGGGGCCTGATCATGGTAACCCCATGGCCCCCAAGGGAAGTGTAGCACCTATAAGTTGGGAAGCCTGGCTCTAAGAACCTCTTTGAGCCCCAGACTGTATTGGCTTGTTCCTGATCCTACTAAATGGACCCTGAATCCTCGCCAAGGTTGGCAAAAATGAAGCAGCAGGTTAGAGAGTCTAGACAACTCGCCTGCTCCCTGAAGATGGAGGGGGGACGCAGATGGCACCTTTACTTCCAAGGGCCCTGTTCCCACCACTCTCTTCCTCACCTCTACTCTTTGCCCTTTCATTGACCTTCATGCCCCAACCAGAGATGCAGACACTAAAGGTAAGAAGCCCTCTACTGAGGTATCAGTCAACCGTCCATCCTCTCCCCCTTACGAGGAGAACGTAAATAATCTGGACTCTATGTCTCCAGGACACTGCCTGTGTTACGGTAGCGGAACCCCTGCTCTCAACGGCACGTGGAAAGAAATCCTACTTAATGCTCCCCCTGCCCCCTGGTCCCAGGCTGTAAGCACACCGATTTATCAAAAGTCTGCCTGGGTCCCATGAATGGACGTCAGGCCAAGTGTCTAAGTCAAAGCTAACTGAGACCAAAGACCGAGAGACCTTGTCACTGCTCAGGTTAAAACCCATCAATGACGACTTGTCGCACGGAATAAAGATGAATGTACATAGAATAGGGCCTCGAAGGCCCTGTGTCATCTGGCCACAACCTACCTCCCTCGTCCCATCTTGTACCATGTTTCCCCTGCCAGCTCAGCTTTCTAGCGTCACTTATGTGGTCTCTTCTGATTTCCCACTAACCACTGGGCCCTTGCACATGCTGTCCCCTCCGCCTGGTAGACTTCTACTTATCTCAGATGATACCTCCTTCTTCGGGAAGCCTTTCCCGACTCCTCCTCCCGCCGGCCAGACCCCGCCCCGCCAGACCCCGCCCCCCCAGCCCCCGCCCCAGTTACGTACAGTGTCATTTTACACTCACTCATGGAATTATAAACGCCTTTCCCTCCACTAGGTCAGAGTTCTATGGGGGCAGGGAATGTGTCTTTCTTGCTGATGTATCTCAGGGTCAAACATGGTGCATGGTCTACAGCAAATACTCATAGACTTGTTGAAGGAGCAGAAGAAGGCCTTTCAAGAGTGAATTGAGGAGGGAGAAGCCCTCCTCTCCTCGAGGGACCTTACAAGAGGGAACCAGCTTGCTCTGCAGCCAAAGACTTCAGTTAGCCGGGGAGAGCTTCGTTCCCCCCAGGGCTGGCCCCAAGGGCCGCTGGCCATGCAGGCCGCTCACCTGCAGCTTGTGGACCTTGTCATTGAGCTCGGCCCGGGCCCGCTCCCCATCGCTGCACTTGGACTGTAGTTCCTGGAGCTGCACCTCCAGCTTCTTCTTCTTGTGCTCCACCTCCTGCTTCGCCTGGTTCAGGACCCGCAGCTCCCCGGCCAGGTCTGCGTTCTCCTTCTCCAGCGTCTGCTTGTTCTTGTCTAGGTTGGCCTTGGCCTGGCCGGGGAAGCACAGGGCAGGGAAGGCATTACAGCTGTGGCCAGGAAAGCGGGTTAAGAACCTAACTCCATCACTGGTGGATCTTCCTCCTTCCCTTCCCCTCCGGTCAGGTAGGTGCAGGGACCCATGCTTGTCCCCTCTAGGGAGAAACGCAGCAGTGTGGGGGGCACACGGTCACGGTGAGACATTTTGCATTCTGTTCTGCTAAAGCTCAAAGGTTGCAAACCAGCATTCCACAAGCTACATCCAACCTGTCGTCATGTCCCGATAGACCTATTCTTTGTTGCCAACATTTAATAAAGAAAAAACTGCATTCCAGCGTCATTTTCAAAAAATGTGGGGCGCCTGGGTGGCTCAGGTTAAGCTTCCAACTCTTGGTTGCTTTCGGCTAAGATCCTGATGTCATGGTTAGGGAGTTTGAGCCCCACATCTGGCTCTACGCTGACAGCTCAGAGCCTGCTGGGGATTCTCACTCTCTGTCTCTCTCAAAATAAATTTAAAAATGTTTAAAAATAAAAAATCTAGTGTTCTCCATCATGACGGGTGGTGGTTACACAAATGCATACGTTTGTCGAAATTAGTTGAACTATACAGTTAAAACTGATGAGTCTTACTGCACAGACCTCAATAATTCTGATTTTCAAAAAACAAGCTAGGGGCGTCTGGATGGCTCAGTCACTTAAATGTCCAATTCTAGATTTCGGCTTGAGTCACGATCTCACAGTTCAGGGGATTGAGCCCCACCTTGGGCTCTGGGCTAATAGCACGGAGCCTGCTAGGGATGCTCTCTCTGCCCCTTCCTATCTCTATCTCTCCATCTCTAAACAAACAAAAAAACCCAAGCTAAACACAAACATCCTCAGTGGGGGAGAAGTGAGAGCTTTTCCCCTAAGATCGGGAACAAGAAGGGTCTCACTCTCACCACATTTACTCAGCATAGCACCGTAAGAGAAAATGTATGTTGTGTAGTGACAATTAGCAAATCTTATTTGTCCAAAGAAGTGACACAGTGTTCAACGTTAGTATTCAACTCCCACTTAACAAGAGTCCTTTTACTCACCTGGAAGGTGCGGGGGGGGGGGGGGGGGCTCAGTCTTGCCCTGCACTTTTCAGACACTGGGCCTAAGACCCCCCCTGTAGGAGGGTGGAAGACGGGGCCCGGACATCTGCATTTTAACAAAGGCCCCAGATGAAATGAACTCATGTCTGGAAAGCATTGGAACAGTATCAGGCACATAGTCAGTGCTACGTAAGGGACTGTTGCCACTGTTCTCTTGTACAGGAAAATTGGAGATTCTTCTAGAAGAGGCGGAAAGGTGCTCAGTAAACCCCCTCAGGGAAGAAGAGTGACCTTGGCTGCCGAGAGAAACCCAAACTGCCCACAATTTTTAGGTAATGCTGTGCCCATTTAGTCTAGCTTGGGGGGGCGGATATCTAGAAAGGGCAGGGATCGGGGGAGCCATAGTGCTGAGGGGGATGCAATCAGATCTTTAGGGACACCATCCAGATGTCGCAAGCTAAACAGCTCACCCCTGGGAAGGAAACACAAGGAAATTCTCCCAAGGGAGAAGAAGTTTTGGGTGTGAAGCATTCAGACTCGGGCTACTTAACTGCCTCGAATCCCACACACCCCAGATAGCCAAGCACGAGGGAAAAGAACGACTAGATCCAGTCATTTTCAAACTCTGCCGGAGAGCTAGCTGTTTTCCTCCAACCTACAGGGACATTAAGACGGAAAGAATGTTCTCCATCTTAAGTGACCCAGAAGTTGTTCTCAACTGTGGCTAAGCAACGGGGGCGGAGGGCAGGGTGTTGTAGACCCTGCCCCGGAGTGGGCAAGAGGTAGGCAGGCAGCTACACTGCCTGGGTTCAAATCATGGCTTTGTCACTAGCTGTGTGACCTTGGGTGAGTCTCCTCACCTCTAGACACTTTTTTTTTTTAATGTTTATTTTTGAGAGAGAAAGAGAGAGCATGAGTGGAGGAGGGGCAGAGAGAGAGGGAGACACAGAATCCGAAGCAGGCTCCAGGCTCCGAGCTGTCAGCACAGAGCCTGACGTGGGGCTTGAACCCACGAGCCATGAAATCACGACCTGAGCTAAAGTTGGATGCTCAACCGACTGAGCCACCCAGGCGCCCCCGCCTCTAGACACTCTTGACCTCAGTTCCTTCGTGTGTAAAACGGGCTCAAGAGTACCTACGTCATAGGTGGATGTGAGGATTAACGGATACGTGCACGGCGCGCCCTGAAAAAATGCTGGCTGCCACCACGGTCATGAGGCTCTTGTGTGGTGTGTGATTCGTCTCAGCACAGACCCTGATACGTGGTTATGTGAAGCTGTCGGCATGATGCTGTCACACACACACACACACACACACACACACACACACACACACACACACACGAATCACCACTTACCCTCTTGAACTGCTCCAACTGCTCGGTGAGTTCCTCCACTGCCTGCGTGTGCTTCTGTCTCATCTCCTGGACCTGCGCCTCGTGGGACCGGGTCTCCTCATCCAGGGCCTTCTTCAGCACCGTCACCTCTTGTTCCCTCTTGGCCCTGGGCAGGAAGAACACCGTGGATGGCAGTCGGCCGGAAACCGGGGCTCACCTCCGACAGTGCCGTGCAAAGCAACAAGAGCTCTCCGGGGACCCAGAGCTGAAGTCCCCATCATCAGCCCTCCCTGGCTGTGTGACCTCGGCTGAGTCCCCTAACCTCTCTGGACCGGGCATTTCCTCAGCTGCAAAGTAAAGAGCATGTCACCTGCCCAGAAACTCTCAAGGCCAGCACAAAAATACACCTCAAGGCCAGCAAATAAATACACAGAATACTCAAAATCGTGTTGAAAAAACATCTGTGAATTACAAAATGTTCCTCCAATATTAATATTAGCTCTTACTTATTGAGCTTACTTATTATATGCCAGGCCTTGACCTAAGTTCTTTTTTTTTTTAATGTTTATTTTTGAGAGAGACAGGAAGCACAAGGGGGCGGGGGACAGAGAGAGAGGGAGATAGAGAATCCGAAGCAGGCTCCAGGCTCCAAGCTGTCAGCACAGAGCCTGACACAGGGCTGGAACTCACAAATGGCAAGATTGTGACCTGAGCGGAAGTCAGATGCTCAACCAACTGAGCCACCCGGGCGCCCTGCCCTAAGTTCTTTATAGACATCATCTCGTATAATCTTCAGAGTGACCCTTAGAGGGAGATACATTAATTTTTCCAGTTTACAGAGGAGAAATCTAAGGCTAAGAGATTCTTAGCCCATGTTGGTACATCCACTGTGTCATAGAGCCAGAATCTGAACCCAAATGATCTGGCTTTGAGCTCGTGCATTTGAAGACTACACCAAGGGCTTTTCTGTGTCATTGGCCAGGTGGGAAGGGGGCAGAAAACTGCTGGCTTCTGGGCCCAGGTGACAGGTGTGGCACAAAACCTGAAGTGCGGGACATCAACCTCAGAGTTAGCACAGCACCTGATAAAGGATGCACTCAAAATCCATTTGCATGTTTGTTGAATGAATAAGTGACCTACTTTCATTGAACTCAGCATTCATTATCCAACAAGTGATCTGTTTCTGTTCTGGGTCTTTTGGTTTCTTTGTTTTGGGGGTGTTTTTGTTGTTGTTGTTGCTGGTGTCTGTTAGCCCGTAGCAAATCTTAAGGACAGATCCAACAAATGTTATTTTAAAAATGTATCACAGGGGTGCCTGGGTGGCTCAGTTGGTTGAGCTTCGGACTCTTGATTTTGGCTCAGGTCATGATCTCCCAGCTCGTGAGTACGAGACCTGCGTCGAGCTCCACACTCACAGTGCAGAGCCTGCTTGGGATTCCCTCTCTCTCTCTCTCTCTGCGCCCCTCCCCTGCTCTCGCACTCTCTCTCAGAATAAATAAAGAAAAAAACCCAAGGCGGTAACCGTAGGGCCCAAGGAACCCTGTCATTCAGGATCCGCTCTGGGTTTGCCCCTGTCCACCAGCCACCTGATGCACGCGGCGGGGCGGGGGCGGCTCCACGGCCGGTCTCCCACCTGAGCTCCTGCTGGGTGGCCGTGCTGTCCAGCGTGTCCTCCAGCTCCGTCTTGAGCGCCTCCAGCTCCTCCCCCAGGTCCCGCTTCTGCTTCTCGGCCTTGTTTCTCGCGGCCCGTTCTGAGTCCAAGTCCTCCTGCAGGTCTGAGATGTGACTCTCCAGCTCCCGGATCTTCTTGAGAGCGTTGTTCTTCTGAGCGATTTCATCGTCCAGCCTGCCAGCGACAGACCAGCATGGTGAAGGCCCTGGGGTCTCTGGCCCCCGAGATCTCACGGTGTGGCCAAAAATTGTTTCCAGGACCAGATAATCCTGGTCCTTGGATATCAAAAGCATGTTCCCCCCATGTCCCCGAGACACGGTGGACCCCTTCCTGCTAGGTTGGACTGCGTGCACATTAGGACTCGTCTGATGTCCACAAACAGTGGTGAGTATGTGTGTGTGTGTGTGTGTGTGTGTGTGTGTGTGTGCAGAGCATGGCCCCAGACTAGCAAGGCACCTAGTACACAGCAGGTGCTCAACAGATGCTTTGTAAACATCGGACAATTATTTCTCCCTAGCAACTACTCGTTTTCCTTTCTCCTCTTTGCTCTAACCGTGGCTGAGTGCCATTGCTCGGGGAGGTATTAAAACCAGGGCCCCCAGTGTGGGGGAGGCAGCAACCGTGGGTCAAGGTGGGACGGGAGAAGCATCGTCCAAATGGCCGGGAGCACGTGAGGACTTTCATGGAAGGCAGCTCCCTCCTGACGCACGGTGGAGCCGGGCTCTTGTTTTGCCGTGGTGGGTGGGAAGGGAAAAGCGTGAAGAGAGGGCACAGAGGCAAGATTGCACAGGGCAGGGGCAGGTGAGATGGTAGGGAGCTTGGGAATGGGGAGCAGCTAAGAGAGAAAGCTAGATGGTCAGCTGGGTCCGGCTGTACGTGGCGGTGGGGGACGGGGGGGGGGGCCCTCTGAGCACCAAGCTAAGGAAGCCGGCCTTCCCTGCACAAGCCAGCATGGGTCTACGCCCCAGGTGATGTTTGCGGTTCATCGCCCTCACTCCCCCCGCAGCCCACGCTGGAAGAGATAGACCTGGCCAGGGGATCAGTCAGAAAGTTCTGGGGCTTTCACCCCAGCCCCGCCTCCGCAAGACTGTGTGACAATCACACGTTCCTTCACGTCCCCAAGCACGGCTTCCTGCTCAGTGACGTGGAGATCACAGCAGCGTACCGGCCAGGTGTGAAAGAACATACCGTCTGGAAAGACCCCGGCACGCAGCGAATAGGAAAACAACCCTTAGCTGGGGCTGCAAGATTCCCAGTATGAGGCATGAACCCAGCCAGGGAGAAGGGCAAACAGGGAATGGGGTCACCACCCCTTCCAAAGGACTGGTGGGATCTGGGGGCTGCTGCAGCCAGGGGCGGGAGGAGAGCGGTGGGCAAAAGTCAGGGGAGACGGGCATTGATGGCAAGGGCCCTAGGAGGGAGGGGCAGGAGGCTCATCCTGGCCTCGGGCACTTGGTGCTTGACATGCCAGTGGAATGGACTCCATGGGCAACTGGAGATGACAGAGGCCTGGAGGTCTGAGGGGCAGACGCGGCGGGAGCAGGGGACACACAGAGACAGGATGGGCTCGGCGGGGACAGAAGAAAGTCAGTGGCACTGTTGTGGAAGTACAAGCAGGGCAGGGGAGGCACCCGGGAGGACGGAGGCCTGCCTGGAGGAGGAGGAAGACGGGGCCCACTGTGGCCCCCCGGGACACATGAACACAGGACGTCAGGATGCACCCCCCGCAGGCCGGGCTACCTGCTCAGGGCAGCCTGCAGCTCCTCCTCCTTCTTGGCCAGCTGCATCTTGAGCTCCGCGATCTGTGCCTGGAGGTCCGCTATCTGCTCGTGGAAGTCACTAGCCTCGCCCTCCAGCTTCCTCTTCAACTTCTCCAGCTCCTGCCGGCTCTTCTCCTCCTTCTTCAGCCGCACTGTGAAAAAGCCAGGGGCCCCCTCAGGAGGCGGCAACTACCAGAAAGGCGCCCGGAGGACAAGCCTTTCTGCTCGGGCAGTTCACATGCGCGCGCGCACACACACACACACACACACACACACACACACACACGCACACACGCACACACGCACCTGGCCCTTCAGGTAACTGTCATGGCCCAGACTGCTATCTTGTGGCAAGAAACTCAATGCTGATGAAAAGCCCCTTGACGATTACTGGCGTATTGGCCGCGGGAGCCTGGGGAGGGTTGTACCTCTCCTGAAATAACGTGCCACACTCAGATCTGCTCTCTGATCTTCCCAGCTTTACCACGTCCATTTGAAACCCTGTTGGGGGTGGCTGGGTTACCTTCCAGTTCTGAAATCATAGATTCGTGCTTGTTTTTTAGCTTGGTAAGGTTCTTGGCCTTTTCCTCCTCTTCTGCAAGATTTGTGGTTAAGTCACTAATCCTCTCTTCGAGGAGTTTTCGCTCCTTTTTGGGAAAAGAAAGAGAAATATCGGTAGCTTTTTTTGTTTCTCTTCTGCAAGACGGGCCTTTCACTTTTTGTAATTTCCAGCTCAACAGTTGTCAGGGAACCCCCCATGAACACCAAGTGCCACGTCAAGGTTTAAAATGATAAAGAGAAGTTCCTTAAAAGTAATTCCCTATAACCCAGTCACTTCTCATCTCGTGGGACCTCTGCCCCTCCTACTTCATGTTCCGGGCAGGCGTGCCCTCTTCCCTTATGACCACATGTCAGCTGTTCTCTGCCACAGGGCCTTTGCACAGATAGGACCATCTGTTGAGCTGTTCCTTCACTCCCTTTCCAGCCACTCTTCATTTGTCGGGTTCCCACTTCGATGCCGCTTCCTCCAGGAAGCCTTCCCTGAATGCCTGGTTTCCATCCCTCAGTGCTGTATTTTTACAATATGGTGAACCTCCTTCAGAACCCTGACTGTGATGGTCATTAATGGTTAGGTGTATGATTATCTATTTTCTGCCTCACTAGAGTATGAGCCCTGCCAGGGCAGCACCCTCCTTCACCATATAGGCCCTGTGCCCAAAACAGGGCCTGGCTCATGGCAGGTGGCCAGCTGACATCTAGCTCAAGGAACTAAAGGAAGCCCAAACTCGGTGGGGCTGGGGAGTGGTTATTGCCTAGGGGGGGGGCCTGCGCACTGCAGTTTACATGGGGACTTTTGGGCACTGCAAGTCCCCATCCCAGAAAGCCCTCAGTCCCAGACGAAGCAGGACAGCCGGTCACCCTATTACGGACTGGAAGCAGTCCACGAGAATGAGGGAGAGGCCCCCAAGAGTCAGGCACACGTGGCTGCCTTTGCACACCCAGGGGGGCTCCACTGGCACGGAGTTTCTGAGACCCGGTGCTGGTGGGACCACCGGGGACCCCGTCCATGGCCCGCCGGTATCCGGACGGCAGTCAGGAGGCCGCCTCCCGCTGCTGAAGCCAGAGCCCTCTGCGTGGCCTCCAGCGTCTCGTATTTGGCCCGAAGGGGCAAATATCCGGAGCCCTCGCCCCGCGGAGCCTGCCGTGTTAACGCAGACGCTGGCCCCACTCACTTTGGACAGCTTGTTGTTCTGATCATCCATGACCAGAATATCGTCCTCCAGTTTCTTGATCTTGGCCTCAGCCGTGACCTTCTCGAGCTGTAACTTCTGCCTCGCAGCTTCCTCCTCCTCCAGCTGTTCCTCCAGGTCCTTGGTGGGGGAAGGGGAAAAAAAATCACAGCCTTGCTCACCCTAGAGTCCCTTCCTCGGAGCTCTGGGGACTGACCCACCCAGAAGCTGGGCCTCCTCGCCCCTGTGCTCTGCGATCTCCTTTTACTGGAAATACAAGTTTTGGGAAAGCACTTGGCTTCACGGGGCCTCAGTTTTCCCCGTCCGTCGAACGGGAACAGTAGATACCGTGGCCGTTTCAAACTATGTCCACAAATTCTTTGGTCCTCTCCCCTTCAGCGTGGGCCGGACTTAGCAAAGCGGTTCCAACAGATAAAATCGGGAAGAAGCCGCGGAGTATAACGCCCGACATTAGGCTCTACGAGGCACCGTGCTCTCCTCTCCTCTTCCCTCTCCGGATCCACCCCTCCTTGCAGGGGAGCCAGCGGCTCTGCAGTGAGGACCCCCCGGCAGCCCCAGGGAGCAGCCACCAGGTGAGGGACGGAAGCCTCCTGCTGACAGCCACAGAGTGAGCCTCGAGGATGGAGGGGGTGGGGGGGGGGCGTTCTCCAGCCCTGGGCTCCTGTCCCAAGTGCAGCCTCGTGACAGACCCTGAGCCAGAACCTCCCGGCCGGGCCGCTCGCAGACCCCTGACCCTGTGACACAACGGCTGCTAAGTTCTGGGGGGCTTCCTCCCGCGGCGATGGCTAACTGATGCGCCTGCCCCTCACGTGGGGTTGTGCCTGAGAAGGTTTTCGTGGGCGGAGTGCTGGGTGGAAGAGAGTGGGGGGGGGGCAGCCTTCAAGTCCCCACCCTGGCCATGTGGCCGCGGGCAGATGGCCATTCTTCTCCAACCCCCAGTCCCCACACCTGGCCAACGGGGACACGCGGGACCCTGCGGTGAGGGCCAAGAGATTCGGACACCCCCCCACCCCCCGCCACGGGCGGCCCCCGCGGGGCCTTACCAGCATCTGCTGGGCCATCTTCTTCTTCTCGGCCTGCAGCTGTTGGCCCCGGTCTTCCTCCTCCTCCAGGCGGGCCTCCATCTCGTGCAGGATCTCCTCCAGCTCCTGCTTCTTAGCCGCCAGGCGCACCCGCATCTCCTCGGCCTCGGCGTACAGCTCCGTCTCGGCCTGCAGCTGCTCCTGGAGCAGGCTCTTCTCCTCGGCCAGCTGCCCGCGGGGAGAAGGCAGGCGGCGGCTGAGCCCCGCGGGGGCGCGCCCGGCCGGCCACCCGCAGCCCCAGCCGCGCCCGGCCCGCTACCTGCGTGTGCCTCTGCTCCAGCTCCTTGAGCTCGCTCTCCGCCTTCTTCTGCAGCTCCTTGGTCTTCTGCAGCTCGTCCTCCTTGGCCTGCATCTCCTCCTCCTGCCGTGTCACCTGCAGCAGCGGCTTCACCTGCGCGCACGCGGGCACGCGTGAGCTGCGCTCAGCACACGAGGGACGGGCTCCCGTCGCGACCGAGATCGCGCTCCGCCACCAGGGGCGGGCGTACCCTGGCCCGCACCCCCCGGAGGGGGACCCCTGGGAACTCCCGGGGACCCCACCGACACCTAGCGCGCAGAGGTCGGGGACGCCACCGCACGTTCTAGAACGCACGGGGACGGCCGCCAGAACACAAGACGGTCCATCCCCGGACACCCACGGCACCGAGGCTGGGAAACCGTCAACTAGGGCAACGGAGAAAGGCGCCGAGCGTCAAGGAAGAAGTCTCCCCTTCTCCCATGCAGTCCCTGCCCAGAAAGCGTTACTGCGGACAAACCAACATGTTTCCTTCCGAGGGGAAAACAAGAAAAAAGAAAAAAAATCTCCCACATCCTACCTCCCCATCAAGGTCATTACGGGCGTTATCGGCACTTCCTGCCAGCCTTTTACCAAATACACCCGAGATCATGCTGCCCAATTTTATATGCTGCTTTCATTACTTTAAACTGTAAGGTGGTTATTATTATTATTATTATTATTATTATTACCCCATTCCGTTCTATCATCTTGACAACTTTCTTTTCTGATAGCTGTCATTTTTGTCGAACAGAAGTGGTGAGGGGTGCCTGGGTAGCTTAGTCAGTTAAGTGTGCAACTCTTGATATGGGCTCAGGTCATGATCTCACAGTTTGTGGTTTTGAGCCCCACGTTGGGCTCTGCACTGACAGTGTGGAGCCGGCTTGGGATTCTGTGTCTCCCTCCCTTTCTGCCGCTCCCTTGCTCATGTGCACTCTCTTTTTCTCCCTCAAAAATACATAAAGAAACATTAAAAAAAAAAGTGGGAGGGCGCCTGGGTGGCTCAGTCTGTTGAGCATCCGACTTTGGCTCAGGTCACGATCTCACAGCTGGTGAGTTTAAGCCCTGCATTGGGCTCTGTGCTGATGGCTCAGAGCCTGGAGCCTGCTTGGGATTCTGTGTCTTCCTCTCTCTCTGCCCCTTCCCCACGGGAGCTCTGTCTCTCTCTCTCTCAAAAATAAACATTAAAAAAAAAAAGTGGTGAGAGAGGACATCCTTGTATTGTTCCTGACCTTAGGGGAAAGCTCTCAGGTTTTCTCCATCAAGTATGATGTTCACAGCGGGTTTTTCATATAAGGCCTTTATTATGTTGAGGTATGTTCCCTCCAACCCCACTTTGTCGAGGTTTTTAGACAGCCATCATTTTTAAGAGTTAAAAACATTCTATTGAATTAATGAGTCTGCTGGGGCTGGACACTGGCATTTTGCTATTTTAAAGTTTCTTTTTAAAATTTATTTATTTATTTTGAGAGACAGAGACAGCATGAGTGGGGGAGAGGCAGAGAGAGAGAGAGAGAGAGAGAGAGAGAATCCCAAGCAGGCCCTGCACTCTCAGCACAGAGCCTGATGTGGGACTTGAACCCACAAAACTGTGAGATTATGACATGAGATGAAAGCAAGAATAGGATGCTTAACCAACAGTGCCACCCGGGTGCCCTGACATTTTGCTATTTTAATAAGGCCATAACAAATACCCTGAATTTCTGGTTTTCTTTATTTCAGATGGCTTCCTTAGGACAGTGTTTCGGAAGTCAGGTCAATGAAGACGAACCTTTCCAAGAAGAAGCTTCCCCTTCCTGTTGTTCCCTAGGCTGACTCCTGACTCCTTGTGTTCAAGCCCTCACCTGGCCCCAGGGAATCCCCTGTTGTATAGACTCTGGCTCCTTCCCTCCACTTATCCCATTCCACCTTTAGGTATTTATTTCCGTGTTTATCCGCTCCCTGTCTGCTCGCCCGCTCAACTAGAACATTCATGAGACCAGAGCCCATGATGTCTCTTCCCCCCGCGGTACCCCCAACACCTCGCACATGCCTGGAACACAATGGGAGCCCGATCAATATTGCTCGACGAAAAAGCTTTGTGCCAATTTTCTCACTCAAGAGCACGTAAGAGGAGGCTGTGTCTGTCACAGATTGTCTGTCACCACTTGGCACAACCGTTCGTGACAGCTAGTGACCCGGCAAGAACAAGCTTTGTTCCCAGAGGAGCACACAGTGGATACCCCAACAACCTGGAAGGATCTCCAGGGGAGGGTGCTTTGTGAAAAAGCCAGTCCCCACGATGACATACCGGAGGGCTCCATTTATGTAACATTCTAGAAATGGCCACATCACGGTAACGGAAAACGGATAAGCGGTGACAGGACTATGGCGGGGAAGTGGGTGTGGCCATAAATGAGCCACGCGAGGGGGTCCCTGCGGTGATGGAAATGCTCTGGATCACAGCCAAGGTCATTCAAGGTCAACAGCCCCGCTTTGGGAGCATCTGGAGGGGACAGCCCGGGCTGAGCGTCCCCAGAGCAGGGCGGGGGGGGGGGCGGTGCGGAGCACTCACTTTGGTGAAGAGCCTCCACCACTGCCAATTCCTCAGCTTGAGGTAGGCCGCACAGTTCCTCTGAATCACCTTCATGGCTGTCAGCTGTTGCTGCCGCTTGGCGAAGGCCCTGGGGAGACAGAAGGGGACGTCGTGAGGAGCCCTGGGGGGCCCAGCACCCACCTCCCTGTGTTGTCCACGGGGTCCTGTCCCACAGCATCCTGAAAGCAAGACGCATCTGCTGGGCATGTGGTTTTGTGACTCGTGTGGGGACATCCCCCCATTCTCTCCAGCTCAGGTTCTTTATATATATATATTCTTTATATATGTATATGTTTATTCTTTTTGAGAGAGTCTGAGTGGGCAAGGGGCAGAGAGAGAGGGGCAGAGAGGATCAAAGTAGGCTCTGCACTAACAGCAGAGAGCCTGATGCGGGGCTCGAACCCACGAACAGTGAGGTCATGACCTGAGCCCAAGTCGGATGCTCAACCTACTGAGCCACCCAGGCGCCCCTCTCCCACTCAGATTCTTCAGGAAGCTCCGAGCATCAGCACACGCACGTTGTCTGGGCACAGACCATTTAACTAATCTGGAGGCCAGAGCTCTGCTCACAAAATAGTGAAAACCCCAGCTCACAAAATAGTCTGGACTCGGGACGATGGTCCAAACTACACCAAGGAAGGCCATTCCTACACATCTCCAACCGTCCCGTGTCTTCCCCAAAGCTGAGTGTCTGACAAACCTCTTCTCTCCTTTGGGTGCATTTTAGAAATCTCAAATCTGACACCGAACCAGCGCTCTTCCTGTTTAAGGGCTGCTGGGTCTGCGAAACCACAGCACAGAGAGCTCCTTCCTCTTTCCCCTGCTCGGCCGCCATCTTGAAACATGGGTGAACTCTACTTAGTGAGGCTGGGAGGAACGGCATCAGAGAATTTAGTTATGAAGTTTAACAACGGGGGTCTGTCCCTGGACTGCAAGCTCCCCACTTCTGGCCTTGCCTGTCTTGGATCCACGTGGCAGTGAATCAGCCCAACACTATCAGGGCTCTGCCGATAAGAGCGTGGTCCGTACCTCGTGGTAACACATGCCCTGGATAGAGAGCCAGTCTGCCAGCCCTGTTGTCCTCCTCTTTGGGATGTGAGTTTCCTTGAGGAATCTCAGCCCTCACGCAGACCCCAGGCTTCACAATCGTCCAAGACTCTGCCTTATGAACCCCTTTCGGACATGGGGCTACGGATGCAGCTCGACACTCTTTCCTCAGATTCTTTACCACCTTCTCACACTTCTCACACGATAACCAGGCCCTGCTCTCAGCCCTCTTCATGCCACACTTCATGGACTCCTCACTGACAACCCCATGGGGCACGTGGGAGTATCCTCATTCTCCAGTGGAGAGACCTGAGCCTCAGAGAGAGAGAGAGAGAGAGAGAGAGAGAGAGAGAAACTTGTCCAAGGTTCACCAGCAAGTAAGTGGGGAGCCACGTCTAAAACTCCAAGGCCACGATCTTACCCCCTTCCCGGCCTGCCCTTGAAACTAGTGTGTGTCTCTAAAGCCGCACCATTTCTGTCTCTGCCACCAAAAGCAGCCAGTCAGTCACGGATGCCTCCGAAACTACACCGTGTCGTAGAAGCAGGGAAGCAGGACACGAGGCCTGAGAGCCTCTGGGAGTGTGCGCGTCTGGGCTGTTTGTCAGGAGGCGATACAGCATGGGGGTCCTTACTTTCTGGCCAGGTAGCCGCGACACATGGCCTGGAAAGCCATGATGACGTCGGTGATCTTCAAGTCTCGTTCCTCTTCCAGATGGGCCAGGACCCCCGTTCGGAAGAAGATTTTGCTCTGCCCGATTCTGTACAAGTTGGGGTCGAGTTCCAGGGCTTTGATCTGGAGGAGGAAAGGGGGACAGGTGTTCCCATTCTCAGCTGGGACACGGGGCCTACGTGAGACATGTTAAGGAGGGTCCCGCCCCCACGAGCTCCTGGCGACGCCGCCAGGGGCCGGGAGGTTTGCCGTCGGACTTCTGGGGAGGGGCTGGGGGCAGGGCTCACCATGAGAATGCAGGCCTGCTTCCCGTCCATGAAGCCTTTGGGAATGGCGTTGGCAGCCAGGATCTCGTAGCTGGAGACACAAGGGCGGGTGTCACTGACCCAACGCCTCCCCTTCCCCCGGCCTGGCTCACACGGCCCCTGCACCCCCACCCCACCCCATGCCTGCCCGGCGGGCTCACCGCTGGCGAAACTCCTGGAAGACGATCCTGTTGGGGAAGCCCTGACGGCAGATGCGGATGCCTTCCAACACCCCGTTGCACCGCAGCTGCTCCAGCACCAGAAAGGCGTCCAGCTTGCCCGACTGCGAGGACAGGGAGGCCAGTGGACCCCTGGGGCCGGGACTCCGGGAGCAGCGAGCCCCGAATCTCAGGCCTGGGGTCCCACCTCATCAGGCCCACAAGAGGTCTCTCTGGTTCTTGGTGACACCGGCATCATGTGGCTGGACACTGCGGCTTCCTCCTCGTCACCTCTCCTTCCTCAGTTCTACAGCAGCGACCTCCCAAAGAACTCCCAACGGACCCGCTTCTCTCCACTGCCATCCGCTCACCCCCAGAGCACCCCACCTGCTTCCCACTGTTGTCTTGCCTCCCCCCTGCAACCTCTCATACCCCTTCTCTAATGTCAGTCGGATCGTGACATACCCCTGCTTTCAAAAGCCCCCAGTGGCATCCTCTGGAAGGAAGGCCAAGCTCGGGGCAACCCACAAGGACCAGCCCCTGCCAAGTGATTCAGCCCTGTCTCTCCCCAATCCCGGCCTCACACCATCACACGTCAGCATGAAACAACGACCTACCTAGTGTTTCCCTACCTAGACCCTTCGTTTCTCAACTCACATCTTTGCTTCTGCTGGTCCCTCTACCTAGGATCCCTGCCCCACCTCACCAAGGGGATCCCTCCTCCTTCTGGAGGCAGGTTTCTCCGAGCCCTGAGGCTGGAGTGGAAGCCCAGCTACACGTTATTCTCATAATTTACCATGTTACACTGTGATAGCAGCTCATTTGTCTCTCTCTCCCACTGGATCTCCCATAACATCAGCACGACTGGCACCTGGGGCTGGACTGGTCTCTGCTTTTCCATCTGTGAGGGCCGCCCGGTGCACCACAGGGTGTTTAACGGCATCCCTCCCTGGCTTCTATGCACTGGATGCAAACAGCAGCTCCCTCCCAGTTATGACAACCAACAGTGTCTTCAGACATGGCCAAATGTCCCCTGGGGGACACGACCGCCCCAGCCGAGCACCCCTGCACTAGATCACGATGCGAACCTGCAGGCAGGGACTGCAGTTCATCCAGCACCGTATCCCCAGCATCCGACACAGGTGCAGCTCAGTAAATATTGACTGGAATAACGAACGCGTGAGGGACCTGATGCCCTGGTCAGCAACTCCAGGGCTGAAAGCCCCTTCTGTTCCCTTGCTTTCCTTTGTCTCCAGGATGCGGAATGGGTACCAAATTCAGACAACCTGCCATCCATGTCAGACGGAGCCCTTGGGGTATGGAGGGAAGCTTTCCTCCTGCCCCTTTACCCCGGTCTGCTTCTCCCTTTCCCAAAGCTGCCGGACGCTAGCCCCAGGGAGGACCTTCTGGCCACCCAAGGAGCCGGGCAGGGGGCCTCACCCTCTTCTCGTGGTTGGGGATGATGCAGCGCACAAAGTTGGGTGTGGTATTGCGCAATGTGGTCATCAGCTTCCCCAGCTGCTCTTTGTACAGCTGCCCCACCGTGCGGAACATGCCCTTCTTGGTCTTGGAGGCGCTGGGCAGTGAGCTCTCGGTCATCTTGGCCATCTGGTCCAGGCCCACAATGCGGTCCACTGTGGGGCACATTAATGTTGGTGTCAGCCTCTGGCCCACCCAGGAGCCCTCAAACCACCACAACAGGCCAGAAGACCAGAGTGTGGAGACCCCAAGTCCTCTGCTCCCTCCTGGGGAGCACCACCCCCTTCTTTCCTTTGCTGGCCAACACCTTTCCTCTGGCAATAGGTAAAGGGAGGTGTGCAGAGGATTGCTTTCTGTGTATTGTCTATTTGGGAAATCCTGAAAGCCCCTGAAAGCACAAATTCTCTCTGATGTTGTCACAGAGACCCAGGAATAAATCCTGCTCATGCCATGGCCTTGGCCTGGTGCCATTTTGTGCCTCAGTTTCTCCTTCTACAAAATGGGGGTAGTAACAGCATCTACTTTACAGGGCAGGAGTAAGTGAATAAGGCATGGAGAGCATTTACCCCTCCTGCCTGCCTTCAGTCCTTCATCTACCAACAAATGTTTTTTGAGAGCCTATTATGTGCCAGGCCCCGTGGATATAGCCATGAACAAAGACCCTGTGTCTCTACACACACACCCCAGCCCATACTCTACACATATTCTAATGGAAAGAGAAGGATAAATGTTATGTATACAAGTAATATTCTAAGTGGTGAGGCATGCTTAGAAAGATAAAGCAGCATAAAGGGGGAAAGAGAGTGATGGGAGTGATCTCTCTGATAAGTTATTTGAGCAAAGGCCTGAGAGAAGTGAGTGAGTGATCAGGTAAATATCCATAAAAATAATATTCTGGGCAGAAGATGTAGTAAGTATTCCAAGGTAGGAATCTGGCACATTTACAAATGCTCAACAAAGAATATGTGGTGGTGTTATAGCAACCACCAAAAGGTTCTTTTTCTTTCAGAAGGAGAGACTTTACCAGCCCAGTGGGTCCCACGCATGCCAAGCTCAAACCACTGGCATTGCTATGAATTTCCCTTAAAGCGCTGCTCTTCCTGCACCCCATGAATTTTGCTAAGTTGTGCTTTCATTTTTATTTAGTTCAAAGTACTTTTAAATCTCTCTTGATAAATAACACACAACAAGAAAGTTCTTCTCTGAGTCACCTGTTACTTAGAAGTGTCTTGTCTAATCTCCATGGATACAGGGATTTTCCAGCTACCTTTCTCTTACCGATTTCTAGTTTGATTCTATGGTGGTCTAAGAGCAGACACTGTATGCTTTCTATTCTTTCAGACTCATTAAGGTGTGTTTTATGGCCCCGAATGTGGTCTATCTTGGTGGCCATTCCATGTAAGCTTGAGAAGAATGTGTATTCGTCCATTGTTGGATGAAGCCATCTATAGATGACAGTTATATTCAGTTGGTTGATGGTGGTTCAGTTCAACTCCACTGGAATTAAGATCCCCCATTTCTGTCCCTTGTACTCAGGCTCCATGTAATAAAGTCTTGTCTCCTGCAAGACTTTGGGCTCCTTGAGAGAAGGAACTTGCTGAGTTGGTCAGGAATCCCAGGGGGAGATGCCATTACCCCATCCCAGGGCCTGGTACATGGTGAGCATTCAGGAGACATTTGGCACAGCAGACCCCCACGAGCAGAATTCTCTACCACACCAAAATCAAGGGTGGCCTGTCCTATAAGCCCAACACCCACAGGCTCTGTGCCAAGGACAGAATTTTCTGTGGGCACCAAGGTCCAGGAACAAAAGCAGAAAAGCCCACTGCCCCTAACAGTCATCACAGCAGCTGGCATGTACTAAGCCTTTCCTATGGGTCTGGCAGGTGCTGAGCCCTTCACATGGATTATCTCTTCGCTGGTTCTCAGAGGCAACCAAAGTGTGGTGCCCAGAGCATCAGCAGTATAACCTAGGAATGTGTTAGAAATGCAAATTCCGAGGCCCCACCTAGACTTGCTGAGTCAGAACCTCCCGGGGTACAGCCCAGCAGTCTGAGTTTTGACACGTCGCCCTGGAGATCCTAATACATGCTCAAGCTTGAGCCTCTGGTCTAATTCTACCCTCACAATAATCCTAGGAGAGCTGGGAACTATTGTCATCTTCCTGGTTTTACTAAAGAGGACACTAAAGCTTAGTGATGTCAAGAGACTTGTCCAAGATCACACAGCTAGTGCAGGGCAGAGACAAGATTACTGTCTTTGTGGCTCCAGATGGGAACTCGCCATGACCCTTGCACTACCGTTTCCTCTATTACAGCCTGTGCCTTGATTTAAGACCTTCCCCCTGGGGTCCAGGTGTGGGATTGAGGGGTCAGGGGTCACCACTCAGGAAGTGGCTCAATGTGTCAACAAGTCATCCCTGACACCCGCCCACACTGCCCTCTCCCCACCCCACACAGGCCCACCCATCCTGGGAGGAGGCGTGGGAACAGGCCAGGGGTAGCTGCAAGGAGGTAGAGGACTTGGCATCCAGTCCTCCAGCGCCAGTAGGCAGGGCCTCACCGTCCTTCCACAGGTCGGCCACAAACTTGTCCGAGGAGGCATTGAGGAGGGAAGTCACGTTGTCATTCAGCGGGTCCATGTTCTTGGTCAGCCAGGCACTGGCATTGTAGTCCACCTGCCAAGGACCCCACCACTGGTCAGGTGTTTCTGCTTCAGTTACAAACTAAGGGCAGGGCCCACGGCCTTCTGTTTCCCTCCCGGATCCTCCCAGGTCAGAGCGGAGATGGCATTAGAGCCGCCATGATGGGAATCCGCAAACACCAACGAAGAGACTGATAGATCAGTATGTTAAAGGGCCCTGCGCATGGTGGGGCATCAGCCAACAGTAGCCATTGCCGAGCTATCCTTGCCTTCTCTTAGCAAGCTTCTGGCAGCCTCCTTTCTGCAGAGCCCGGAAGGATGGCTGTGACCTCCTAAAGGTGTAGGGCTTTGGGGGATGGCAAACACTCTCCCTCACACCCAAAGATCTTCTCTCATGTGGAGAAGACCGGGCAACAATTAAATTACGTTTGAGGATCTCATTTCCCATCTGTGATGAATGTAGTTTGGGTAACTTGGAGATTCTGATATACGGATATAAAGAAAAAGGATACATAGAGCTTTTTAAATTCCTAACTTGAACACTGACAGTGGCCAAACTCTTAATGCTATTATTGTGACTATGAAATGGAAAGAACTTGTAAAATAACTCTGGCGGGTTATTACGGGATGTGGGTTATTATGATGATAGCCAGGCCTGATGGAAGAGGGAACTAAAAAATATCACTTGGAAAGTAGGGAAAGGAAAAGTGTTACTCTAGGTGCTTAAGGGAACATACACTCCCTTGAATATAAGGTAGGAGTTGGCAAGCGTTTTTGGTACAAGGCCCAGATAGTAAATGTTTTCAGTTTTGTAGGCCACAACTTCTTTGTCACATACTGTCACAAGCCATCAAAGACATTATGTAAATTAATGGACGTGGCTGTGTGCCAATAAGACTTTATTTACAAAAACGGGCTGTGGGCCAGATTTGGCACATGGGCTGTGGTTTGCCAACCCCTGGTATAGGGCATTGCCTGTTTGTATGTGGCAGTTGGGGGGCGGGTAGGGGAGAGAGAATAAAATACTCAGATTCTGCAAGCCAGACTAAGCTGTGTCTTTTCTACACTATCCAGGACCCTCAGGAGCTATGGGCGAAGGTCCTATATATTTACAGCTATCACATGATGATCATCATTATGAAGAAGAAGGAGGAAGAGAGAAGTAGGGAGGGAGGGAGAGGAGGAGAAAGAGGCAGAGGGGGAGTGGAGGAAGAAGAAGAAGGAGGAGAAGGAGAAGAAGGAGGAGGAGGAGGAGGAGAAGAAGAAAAAGGAGAAGGAGAAGGAGAAGAAGAAGGAGAAGGAGGAGGAGGGGAAGAAGAAAAAGGAGAAGGAGGAGGAGAAGAAAAATGAGGAGAAGAAGGAGAAGGAGGAGGAGGAGGAGGAGGGGAAGAAGAAAAAGGAGGAGGAGGAGGAGAAGAAAAACGAGGAGAAGAAGGAGAAGGAGGAGGAGGAGGAAGAAGAAAAAGGAGGAAGAGGAGGAAGAGGAGGAGGAGGGGAAGGAGGAGGAAGAAGAGGAAGAAGAGGAGGAAGAGGAGGAAGAGGAGGAGCAGGGGGAGGAGGGGGAGGAAAAAAACCATCATCTATTTCCCTGGACAGCACAGGCATGTGATAGGAAACTGAAGGCTGTGATAAGGGAGACTTTTGTTGGAAGGGTGTGAAGGTGTGTTTATTGGCCATCGCATCCCAGTTGGCCCTTCCTGTTGGGTTTAAGTTGTAGCGGGAAGGATTCAGAGTCTACGCAAGAAAGAATTGCCTGGCTACCTTGGTTGGAATAGGTTACAGAGGTTAGAATAGATATATAATTATGTCTTAGGACATATATCTCTTACAGACACTCAGACAAATCATACATAGGACTCGCTTGGATTGATTTACACCGGATGCCTTTGGGCTCTGCCATTCCCTAACTACTCCCACTCGGACGCCCTGCCTGGTCCCCGGGGACAGGGAGAGCCCTGGGGCCCATGGCTGGTACCTTCCCGGCATAGTGGATGATGGAGAACTCTGTTTTGTCCTTGAGCTGCTTGGGCTTCTGAAACTTGGGGTGGTTGCCCTGCTCCGTGCACAGCTTCTCCACGAAGGACTTGTCTGTGGCTTTGGGGAACCAGCACTCCTCGTCCAGCAGGGCCAGCACACCCGGAGGGTTGTTCTGTGGAAAGCACGGAGGGTGGGATCACAGCTAGGGTGCTCAAGCCTCGGGCTTGCCAGAAAGAGCTGGCCGCCGAAACGCACCGTAGGCAGCCCCTACCTCTGTGACCGTATCTGCCTACAAAGATGGATTTATGCCTCCCACGCCTACAAGTCTATCCTCAAATGGCCCTGTGGCCGATGGACCCACACGGAGGACAGAAGGGCAGGCGCCAACAGAACGTGTGCAATTCTGCCCCCTCGTGGACAGTACACGCGGAACAGCACAAAGATCTCAGGCTTGAATTTGATGCTTTGCATATAAATTCACCTCAGGGTTCTTCTCTGTGGCCCAGACAGGCCAGGAGCACAGCCAAATTCACACCTGCCATTCACTTTGGTAGAAATGGTCTTCACTTTGCTAGAGAAGTATTTCTTTTCTTTTTAATGTAAGCGCTACACCCAACGTGGGGCTTGAACTCATGACCCCCGAGATCAAGAGTCACATGCTCCACCGACCCAGCCAGCCAGGCACCCTGAGAACTATTTCTTCACTGCTCTTTCCAAAGCAGGCCTCCTTAAATCATTCTCCGCAGAGGCCTTATCAGAGAAGTTTTAGTGGCTTTCTTTGTCTGTCTTGTTTCTTGGTCTGCTCCTTCAGGAAGGGCAGGGACTATGTCCATCTTGTTCATGGTTACATCTCTGGCCCCTAAGAGAGGGCCCGGCACAGAATAGGTGCTCAGTAAATAGTCATTCAACAGTGACTTATTGTGCACCTACTGTGGCCATGGTTCTAGGAGTTGGGGATCCATCAGTGAGAAAAACAAAGACCCCTGCCTTTGGGAATGAATGAGTCAGAGAGGGGGAAGACAAGGAAGGGAATAGGGAGAGGGGAGGGGAAAAGGCAGAAGGGAGGGGAGGACAGGGGAGGAGAAAGGAAGGGAGGAGAGGGGAGGGGAAGGGGAAGGGAAGGGAAGGGAGGGGAGGGGAAGGGAAGGAGGGAGGGGAGGAGAGGGAAGGGGAAGGGAGGAAGGGAGGGGAGAAAAGGGGAAGGGAGGGGAGGCAAGGGGAAGGGGAAGGGAGGGAGGTAGGGGAGGGAAGGGGGAGACAGGGAGGGAACGGGAAGGGAGGGAAGAAGAGGAGAAGGGAGGGAAGGGGAAGGGAGGGAAGGGAGAGGGAGGGAGGGAGGGAGGGGAGGGGAGGGAAGGGGGAGTGAAGGGGAAGGGAGGGAGGAAGGGGAGGAGAGGGAAGGGGAAGGGAGGGAGGAAGGGAGAAGGGAGGGAAGGGGGAGGGAGGGAGGGGAGGGAAGGGGAGGGGAGGGGAAGGG
>NC_064815.1:7259030-7261044 GCF_023721935.1 Panthera uncia
GGGGGGGGGGGGGGGGAGGGGGGGGGGGGGAGGGGAGAGAAATAAGAAAAGGAAATGCCTTTGCCAGCAAACTGTGGGTTAAGGGAAGCGTGCTGGAGCTCACAGGGACTCGGTGGGGAGGGGCGAAGGCAGGGTCCACATGCGGGTGGATAAGGCCGCATGTGAGTGAGAGGCGGGCCCTCACCGGCCGCTCGATGAGCTCGATGCAGGGCTGCAGGTCGAGGCCGAAGTCGATGAAGTTCCACTCGATGCCCTCGCGCTGGTACTCCTCCTGCTCCAGGATGAACATCGTGTGGTTGAAGAGCTGCTGCAGCTTCTCGTTGGTGTAGTTGATGCACAGCTGCTCGAAGGAGTTCACCTGCGCCCGCGAGAGGGGTGGGGGAGGGGCGTCCTGGTCAGGGGACACCGGGGCCCAGGGGAGCTCTGCCTGGCGAGAGCCCCTTGCCTGCCACCCTTGTGTCCTTTCCACAAGAGCCCGTCTGCCATTTCAGGGCCCAGAGAGGGCTTGTCCCCAGCGAAGGCTGCCTAGAGTTCGTGGCGGAGGACTGAAGAGAGAGGTGGCAGGGATCAAGCCTCACCTGTGGCACCCAGCCGCAGCTCTGGCCATCTCACTTCCAGAAACCAACACGCTTCCTACACCCTCGAGGATCTAACCTCAGGTAGACAGCCTCCCACCCTAAGTCATCATCGGCCTGCCTTTCTCCAAAATAATGACTTCTCCAAGGGGAAGCTTCTGCCCAAAGAGCCGAGACCACGGCTGTCATGATCCCACCAAGCTGTACCTCAAAGATCTCAAATCCAGCAATGTCCAGGATCCCCAGGAACGAAGCCCCTTGCCGGTGGGTCTTGTCTAGGGCTTTGTTCACGCGGCTGAGTATCCAGCGGAAAAGGCGTTCGTAGGTGGCCTTGGCTAGAGCCTCTACGGCAAAGTCTGCCTGTGGGGAGAAGTGAGGGAACAGGTTTATCTCCAGTGGGCTGTCTTTTCATATGAGCCCAGCTGGCAGCTCAGATTTTTATTCCTCTTCTGCCCGTAATCCGTTCTTGAAAAATAAACATCAACAAAAAAAGAAATTATGCCATCTCTGTAACTAGTAGAAAAGTGGCAGTAAGGAAGAGAGTGGCCAGACTTAAGGAATGACTGTGTGGAGAATTAAACACTTCTTGTCAGAGGAACCTGGAACAGGAGAGAGCCTGTTCCTTCCCAGGGGCAATTTAGAGGTAGTCAGTTCTGCCTCTAGAAAGGGTACACAGTCATTTCTAAAAATGTATCTTTTAGCTCTGACTTTGGATGCACAACTAAGAGAGCAGGATGAGATCATGAGTGAGGTACTCTGCTGTTCTTGTTCAGTAGTGGATCTTCAAAACCTGACATGGGACTTTGAGTATTCCAGCATTGGAGGGATGAGGTATAAAGAGATGGACAGATGGATAAAAAGATAGATGGATGGATGGATGAATAGATGGATGCATGGATGGGTGAATGGATGGATAAACGGAGGGCTGGCTGGCTGGCTGGCTGGATGGAAGGAAGGAAGTATGGATAGTGGGTAAGTGGATGGATAAATGGAAGGACGGATGGATGGATGGATGGATGGATGGATGAACAGATGGATGCATGGATGGGTAAATGGATGGATGGATGGAGGGATGGAGGGATGGAGGGATGGAGGGATGGATGGATGGAGGGATGGAGGGATGGATAGTTGAACGAATAAATGGATGGATGGATAGGTGGGTGGGTAGGTGGATGGATGGATGGATGGAAGGAAGGAAGGAAGCATGGATGGATGGAAGCAGGGATGGGTGCATGGATGGATGAACAGATGGATAGATAGTTGAACAGATAAATGGATGGGTGGATGGAAGGATGTATAGATGAACAGATGGATGCATGGATGGGTGAATGGATGGATAAATGGAGGGATGGATGGATGGATAGATGAATGGATGGAAGCAAGGAAGGAAGCATGGATGGGTGAATGGATGGAAGGATGGATGGATGGATGGATAGTTG
>NC_064815.1:7261144-7298520 GCF_023721935.1 Panthera uncia
ATAGATGAACAGATGGATGCATGGATGGGTGAATGGATGAATGGATGGATAAATGGATGGATGGATGGATGGATGGATGAACAGATGGATGCATGGATGGGTGAATGGATGGATAAATGGAGGGATGGATGGATGGATAGATGAATGGATGGAAGCAAGGAAGGAAGCATGGATGGGTGAATGGATGGAAGGATGGATGGATGGATGGATAGTTGAATGAATAAATGGATGGATGGGCAGGTGGATGGATGGATGGAAGGAAGGAAGGAAGGAAGGAAGCACGGATGGATGGAAGCAGGGATGGGTGCATGGATGGATGAACAGATGGATAGATAGTTGAACGGATAAATTGATGGGTGGATGGAAGGATGTATAGATAAACAGATGGATGCATAGATGGGTGAATGGATGGATAAACGGATAGATGGATGGATTGATGGATGGATGAATGGAGAGATGGAAGGAAGGAAGCATGGATGGGCGAATGAATAGATGGATGAACAGATGGATGGAAGAGTCTGCAGAAAAATATGCAAGCTCAGGAATAAATGTCACACACAGAAACAAACAGCAAATGCATCATTACCTGTTCTTTTGTTTGAGCTTTCTGTACTACATCCCGCCCAACCTTGATACGTGGGGTCAGGATAGATCTGGTGAAATCTGTCACATTAATTCCCATGAGGTGGCAAACTTTCTGAGCAGCTGGATGGAGAAAAAAAAGCATATTAAGTATATCACCAAAGAGAAGGCTTAGGAATGAAGGCACATCACCTGGGATACTTGTGATCTGTGTATGCAATTGATACTTTTTGAGAAATGGAGCATGATGTAGTGAACATAGCATGAAAGGGTCCTGAAAACTGCGGTCATTGGTGACCTCATCCCCAATGTTTTGCTAAGTGGCAATGATGGGGTGGGATGGGGCCATGTGATTTGGGAAAAGCTATTTAACTTCCTAGAGTCTTGCTTTTCTCAGTTCATAAAGACACAGCCATTTGGTACCTTGTTGGGTTGTCAATGAGATGAAACGTGGGAAGGCACGTAAAGTGCCTGGCACATGGTCAACTACCAATAAATGTGTCCCACTATGCCAAGATATGCATTGCATCATTATGTGTGGTGGAAAATACCAGAAACTACTTAAATGTCCATTAATATGGGAGCGAACAAATGTACCATGAATACCAAACAGCAGTTAAAGGGAACGACTCTCTTTCTCAACTGGCGATAATTTTGCCCCCAGGGGACATCGGGCAACGTCTGGAGATATTTTTGATTGTCACACCATGGGGAGCTACTGTTGAAAAACCCTGATCCAGACAAGGGTGAGCAGAGAGAAAAACAAGTTGCAGAATGCTGACTCCCAGGTGAAATCACTTATGTACATTAAAATCACACTCACAAAGCAACACTATATATGGTTTAGATACATGTGTGTGAAAAGCCTAAAATACAACTGGGAGGGGACATAGTAACATACAGCTGTGGTTGCCGGGAGACAAGGAGGTGACTGGGACGTCAACGTGGGCTACATTGTTTCATGTTAACGACCAAGCAGTATTAGAACATATTCACAAATGCCACTTCTGGATGGTGGATTCTTGTAATATTCATGTATTTCTTCTCTTAAAACTCGTCCTCAAAAGAAAATCATCATCCACCTTACTGTTGGCTCAGCACGAAGGCTACTCTTGTCTGATGGCTTGCCTATGCGTGGTGGACGATCCGCGGTGTGGTTTTAGGATGTTTTTCCCTGTCTTTGCAAGGGGTGTGTTTTTGGTTTTTGGTTTTTGGTTTGTTTTTTTGGTTTTGTTTGTTTAGTGTTTTTTTTTTTTTTTTTTTTTTTTTTTGGTTTGTCTTTCCCTGAAGTTGTCTCCTGGGTGGGAGGAGACCTTTAACTCGCCATATTTTGGAGTATGCGACACCAGAAACTACTGGCAGGGCCTGTGGAGGGTAAGCTCCGGGGAGCTTCAAAAACAACACGGTATATAGTCTGTGTGGGGCGTGTTCAGACAACAGGTAGACAAGCCAGGAACTTGCTATCCATTTGGCTCAGCCACCAACAAGCACGGGGGATAGATAACCAAGCAACCTTTCCATAACACAAAACACTGCAGGTATTGGCAGGTAGGGCTGGCATATTGAGGAAAAAAAAAGCAAACAAACAGGATGCCTAGTTAAGCCTTTATTTCAGAGAAACAACCAACATTTAAAAATTATAGTTAGGTCCCAAACACCGCATGGAACATACAATATATTATAGAATGATACATTTTATAATAAAAAATGTTGGTTGTGCATCTGAAACTTGAATTTAACTGGGTATCTTCTATTTTATCTGGCAACTCTAACTGCGGAGAAACTTGGGGTCTGTGTCCCCCATGTGAGGAATGGGGCTGTTCCTGTCTAGTTTGCCGATGAATGCCAGGGCCTGGTGTATGGTGCAGGCTCAAAAATATTTGCTTAACAAAATTAACAAACAGGGGGTTATAGAACTGATGGTCCCTAAGGATCCTGTGTGATCTAAAACTATTAGCTTTCCTCGCCCACACTCTGATTCAAGAACTTCCCACTGTAGGATCTTCAGCAGTAAAAAGTCACGGACAGAAGTCAGCGAAAATAACTTAGTTTAGCTCTTGTTAATAACCGTATCCAAAAAACAACCAAACGCTCCTTCCCATCACAGACGTTGTCAGTTATTGGGACAAGACAGCAAGCACCTGTGTTATCCGGCATTGATGCTTGGTCTGTGTTTCTTTCCTTCTTGAAGACAATATTTCCAAGCTGCAGGACGGACGACACCACCTTCAGTATGGCTGGGTGAGGACAGAAGAGAAGATAAGGCACAGACCTCAACACCGAGGGGCCGTGGAGGTTTAGAGTCTACAAGTTATTGGGGACCTTAGAGTCAGCCTACATCTTTCTCGGAAGAAGACTCAGTTCTGAGCTCCTAAGTCTAGGAAAGAGGCAAACTAATCTAATACCATGCTAACAGGGTAGAAAACCTGGCTGGGGGTAGCAGAATATGTTCAGATGCTTGCTGACAATCTTGTGCTCAAAGGAACACCGTGAAGCAGGGGCTGGCACACTGCAGCCGATGGACCAACTCTGGCCCACTGCTTGTTGTTGTCAATAAAGTTTTATTGGAACACAGCCATAATGATTCATTTACGTATTGTCAATAGCGGTTGGCTGCTCCAAGGGCAGAGCTGAACAGTTAAAACAGAGATCAAATGGCCCACAAATGCTAAAGTATTTACTTACGCGACCCTTTACAGAAAATGTTTGTCAATCCCCACTATACAGCAAGAAGAATGAACGAGTTACCACCATAAACAACAAAACTGTTGTAGCTCACAGATGCTGAACAAAAGATGTCAAAGGCAAACAATAAAGTAACTATGTAAGTCCACTTACAGAAAGTTCAAGAATAGGAAAAACTATGGCATTAGAAGTCAGGATGATGGTTATCCTTCATTGGTGGAAACTACTAGAATGCCTATGGGGAAGCTTTGGGGCTCTGTTGGTGTTCTCTTAGTTAAAATGATTACTAGCAGTACAGGTGTATTCAGTCTGTAAAGGTTAATCAAACTGTGCACCTATGATATACATGAATTTCTAAATGTAAATTATATGTCACTAAAAGTTATTTAAAAAGCAACAAAACAAAGCAACAATCCCCATGCTTCTCAGTGTAGTTTGGCTAAGTATACAAGATGCTCATGCGAGGATTGAGAAGGGGGAAATTTTTTCCCTCTTGACAGCCAGGTGTCTCCAGACAAAATAATGTGTCCCCAGACCCTTGGAGCCCTTCTGACTCCGTACTCAGCCCATGTTACTATTAAAATGGCGCCTATGGGGCGCCTGGGTGGCTCAGTCGGTTAAACATCCGACTTCAGCTCAGGTCACGATCTCACAGTCCGTGAGTTCGAGCCCCGCATCGGGCTCTGGGCTGATGGCTCAGAGCCTGGAGCCTGCTTCCGATTCTGTGTCTCCCTCTCTCTCTGCCCCTCCCCCGTTCATGCTCTGTCTCTCTCTGTCCCAAAAATAAATAAAAGTTAAAAAAAATTTTTTTTAAATAAAATGGCGCCTATGTCTGAAATCCCCTCAAGACCATGAGTGACTGGCGAATGGGGGGCTGTCCTATCATCTCTGCATTCTCAAAGCCTACTTAAGGGTCCAGATACACATGGGGAGACAGGGAAGATGCATGGGGGGTGTGCAGGATGGAAGGAAGGATGGAAAATGGAGTAAACAATGGATAAATAAATCAATGGATGGATCAATACACTGATGGGTTGATCAATGGATTGACAAATGGATGGACTAAATGATGGGCGGATGGATGGATGGATGGAAAGAGAGATGACTAATTAATACAAACATTTAAAAAACCATACTAAACGGGCTTTGTAAACTATTAGGTGCTATGTTAATAGTTTTTTTCAATGTTTATGTATTTCAGAGAGACAAAGAGTGGGGGAGGGGCACGCAGAGAGGGGAGAGAGAATCCCATGCAGGCTCCATCCACACTGCCAGCAGAGAGCCCCATGCAGGGCTTGATCTCACAAAATACAAGACCACAACCTGAGCCAAAATCAAGAGTAGGATGCTTACCCAACTGAGCCACCGGGGCGCCCCGCTATACTAATAGTTTCTGAACTCGAAGTTTAAACTAAGAATTGCTGAAGTGACTCCAGAGCCCAGGGAAGCCGTCTAACTCAGGGTTCTCAACCTTGCCACTATTGAAACTGGGGGCCAGGTAAATCACTGGTAGGGCTGCTCTGTGCGTGTCTGTAGGATGTTCAGCAGCACGCCTGGTCTCCCACCACTAGGTGTCAGTAGCGTTCCCTCTTCTGAGTTCTGAAACCAAAAAACGCCCCCTAGGAGGCCAACCTCCCCAGATTAAGAACCACTGGTCTAAATGAATAAAGCAAACTGAGGGGGACTGTGGGGACGCATGGGAGCCACAGCCCCACCTGAAGGGGTACAGCTGGACTCCAGTCATGCAGCAAGTCCAGAGCTGCTCCCAGGCCGATGTATCCAAAGCGGATGGAAACCCAGATTCTTAATGTGAAACCTACTCATGTTTAAATGCTGGGAGCCAATTTACAACAACTTTGAAGCCTGTGTAGGTCGATCCCTCCCTGTGGGCTCAGGCCCCATTGCGCTGCTTTTTCTGGTACCGATAATGGGATCACAGAAATGGAAGAATGGCCACCATACTCAGGCCACAGGAACTGAACCATCCGAGAGAGTACCAGTGGGCAGCAAAGGGCTGGAAGGGGCTACACCAAACGCAAGGGCGGCGAGGGCTGGCGGTCTGGGGTGAGTGCCAGTCTGGGGTGGTCTGGTGAGTGAAACCAGGCACTCTGGAGTTAGAAAACCCCAGCTGCGCCGTGCTGAGCCTCAGTTTCCCCATCTGCAAACTGAAGCACGTGCTTCAAGAAGTTTCTGTCCAGATGGTGGAGGCAAGCAAGGAGCCTGGCACAGCGGACACTGAACAGCCACCTACAGTGGCTTGTACACGGGCCCCCAGAAGATGTGTCCCGCCAGAAGCTGGGAACGTGAACTTCCACAGAAAGAAGAGCCCTGCAGAGGTAATTAAGTCAAGGATCTCAGGTGAGATCATTTTGGATGAACCTGGTGGGCCCCAAATCCAATGACAGGTGTCCTGGTAGCAGAAGAGGAGAGGACACGCCCAGTTGGAAGCCGGCACGGGGTGGGTTTTCTTTGACAGCCTCCGGAAGGAGCGAGCTGTGCCAACACCGTGACTTTGGGCTTGTGGCCTCCAGAGCCGTGAGAAAATCAATTTCTGTTGTTTGAAGCCACCAGGTCTGTGGTTATTTGTTCGAGTAGCCACAGCGGACAGACATACCGGCCTTATTTACAGAAGAACAAGAAAGAGGGTTTTCTAACATGTGGCCTAAGCACTGCCAAGGGTACCCAGAACGGATGATTCTAGGTGACGGGCAAAACTTCCCAAAAGTTTGGATCGTTAGGCATTTATCCTAACTTACTAGAAATAGTAAGGACATACAATTAGTGATTGTACAGAAATTGTTGTTTCGGACAAAGTTCAAGCAGTATAGGGCTACAGAAATCTACACTGTGCACAATAATTGTCAGCCAACGATAATATGGCTGGGACCTGGTAAGTGGAGTCATTTACAAACGAGGACATCTGGGAAATGGATCTAGACGGTCCCTGGGAGGGTCTGTCTGGGTGCAGGAGCTAGCTGCCAGGGGGTTCGTATCCTGGCCCTAATCTTACTGGCTGTGTGACCTCAAGTCAGGTATCAGCCTCTCTGGGCCCCTGTTTCACCATTTGAAGGCCCATAGAAACATCCACCTCCTAGGATCGTCATGTGGCGTAAATGCAAAGCGCCTCAACGTGGTCAGTACCCAAGAAACATCAGTTGCTGGGATGTTACGATGGTTCCAGTCCTCTACTGCTGCTAACTCTCTCTGTGGCCTGGGCAAGTACTTGTCCCTCACAAGAGCTCCAGGAACCAGAGGGGGTGGTTCCTGGGGCCCCACGAAGCTCCAGGGCTTGCACTGATCCCCCCCCCCCCCCCGCTCAGCCCCATTCTCCTTCAGCTTCTCGGTGGGGCCTTGGGAGCAGCTCTGGTGTTCTAACTGGGGCTGCTGTGCATTTTTCTAATCATTCATTTACTTCTCTTTCCTGCAGTTTACTAGGAAATGATTTCACAAATGCAAAATCAGCTTTCCTTGGGGCCCCTGGGTGGCTCAGTCGGTCAAGCATCCAAACTTCAGCTCAGGTCATAATCTCACGGCGCGTGAGGTCAAGCCCCGCATCGGACTCTGTGCTGACAGCTCAGAGCCTGGAGCCTGCTTCCGATTCTGTGTCTGCCCCTCCCCCGCTCATGCTCGCTCTTGAAAATAAATAAAAACATTAAAAAAAAAAAATCAACTTCCCTTGCCATAAATAGATGGCAACTATAAAAATAAATACAGGAAAAGGAATAATATTATCAAATTCCAGCAAGATGCCAGGCCTGGAGTCTGCTCTCTGGGGTGAAAGGGGACATTAGCAAGTACCAGAGAGGGGCTGAGGACTTAGTGGGTGCCGATCTGCTACTCTCTTCCTTGAAAGTCATCAGGAGAGCTGAAAAGAGCAGAGAAAGCAAAACATCCTGCAGTGGAATTCTACGTGACTAGTAATGCCACGAGTCCACGTTTCGGAATACACCGGGCTCCTTCTAGCCTCAATTCCCATACCTTGGTTCTGACAGGGATTTTTGGAAGGGTTTAAAGGACAAAAACCACATCCCCACAGACAAAAACAGAGCACAGAGGACCACACAGTGGGGCTTGGGAGTCCCTGAGGCCCCAGAGGGAGTCCTAGCTCTTCCAGCTGTGTGTCCTTGGGCAAGTTCCTTCACTTCTCTGTGCCTCAGTTTCCTCATCTGCAAACTGGGGATAACAGTGGCCACATCGTCGGGTTCTTTCAATACTAAATAATGGGGGCGCCTGGGTGGCTCAGTCGGTTAAGCATCCGACTTTGGCTCAGGTCATGATCTCATGGGTTGTGAGTTTGAGCCCCGTGTCGGGCTCTGGGCTGATAGCTCAGAGCCTAGAGCCTGTTTCGGATTCTGTGTCTCCCTCTCTCTGCCCCTCCCCTGTTCACACTCTGTCTCTGTCTCTCTCAAAAATAAATAAACATTAAAATTTAAAAAAAAATACTAAATAACGCATATAAAGCACTTCTACTGCTGTGTCACCTGACATCTTCACTTTAAATGTATTAGAACCATTTCCATATGAGTCAATACTGTTCTAAAACAATTTAGAAGACCCTATTGATTTCTTTCTTAAGGCCCAATGATAATTGAGTAAATCCTCACTGGTCAAAGTTTTAGTTTGTTCGTTTCATTGTTTATTATTATTTAAAACTGGACACCTTGGTGCCTTTTTTTGAAAAGAGGCTCTCACATATGTCTGGCATACAGCAAGTATTTAATCGTTAGCTGTTCATGTGTGAATTTTTTTTTTTTCCAAAGCCAAGATCAGAAGTAAAAAGGACTCGTGTCCCAAATAAAAAGAATCATTCTGGGAGAGCCCATGCCATTCAGGAAGGGATGCTGTTAATATTGGGCTCTGATGTGGGGCTCTGGCCAAAATACACAACCACCACCCATTTGTCAACTGACCCACGGAGCCTTTTTTTCTGGGCCCCCAGTTATCTCCGGGGAAGCTGTCCCTCCCTCTATGCTGCATTGCAGCAACCCTAGCACTATTCTGGGGCTCCAAAGGGGTGTGGGCGTGGGAAGGAAGAAACATTTTCCACAACCATGTCCTGGTGTTCCCAAAAGAGATTAACCTTGAACACTGGGGCACGTCTAACCCAGAAGGCAAAGAATTTCTTAAAGCCCAGTGTGGAAACCAAGATTATCTCTCTAGGCTTTCTTGATCTCAGAACCAAATGTGTTTCTTGGTCACGGGCTGGTGACATTGATCGGTACTGGCCTATCACCAGAACTTCCTTTCCAGGAAGAGGACAAGTAAACCCGCTGCCTCAGATATGCCCCCCACTCCCCGCCTATCCTCTGCCCATGTGTTCTTGACGAGACCAACAACCTCTCTGTTTCCAGCTCCAAAATGGAGTAGAGACCATAACATAAGCCTCTCAGAGTTTTCCATAACCCCGATCATTGTGAATAACTCAGGAATATGCACCTAAGAAATATCAGCCTACTCCATTCAGGGACTCAGGCAGGGATTCCAATCTGTTCTTTCCTGCTGGACATAAATCCAAGGGATGTAAGGGCTGGCGCTACAGCAGCCATTCTGCCCCCAAGAAACTGCAGCCTACCTAAAGACAATATTGCTGAGAGACCAGGTTCCAGAGACACTCTTTGAGCCCATCGAACTCCTTGTACCTGAAACCCATATCCCTGAACTTTCCAGCTCTGCAAGATCATTTTCCTTTTCGCTTAAGCCAATTTGGGTCATTTGTAACTGAAAAAGCCCTAACATATGAAGCCAGTTTTCTAAAACACCAATAAGCTACCTTAAGGTAATGTTCACTTTCCTTCTTCTTCTTCCTTTTTTTTTTTTTTTTTGGGGGTCTTGGGGGGGGGGGTGGGGAGGGACGGAGCAGAATTCAGCAAGCAGAAATCTGTCCTTACCAGGGAAGGCTCTCTAACTAATGTTAGTGGCCCAGAGGGCATGAATCCGGGCCTCCTCGCGGGCACCCAGCCTGAAGGCATGAAGACTTACACAGCTGCTCCTCATCACTGAAGCCCATGATCGCCATGGCTTCCACGGTTTCCTGGAACATCTCGTCATCCTGGGCAGCTGGGATGGGCACAAAGCCATTGGAGAGGAATGTGTAGTTGTTGAAGCCCTCCAAAAGCAAGTCATCTGGAAGGAGAGGAAGATGGGGTGGTGGTCAGGAGGGTGGACTTTGAACATGAGGCAGGAACCTGTCCCGAGACTTGGACGGTTTAAAACCTTCCTTCTGGTTCCATCACACAGAAGGCCTCACCAACCATCACTGGCCTAATACAGTGGTATAGGTTGTGCACTGCTCCAGGGTGCCTGGAAGCTAAAACCCAGCGTTGGCTCCCCTTGCTAAGCCATGTCCCTTGACACAGGCTTGCAGCTAGCTTGAGGAAGGCACACCTTTATCTCAATTGCCCCAGATCACCCTGCCGTTTCTGAACAACGCTGCCTGAAAAGCAAGATCAATCCTTATCCATCTATTTGTGAAAATTTATCAAATCGCTGGGCCGCCTGGGTGGCTCAGTCGGTTAAACATCCGACTTAGGCTCAGGCCATGATCTCACGGTCTGAGTTCGAGCCCTGCGTCAGGCTCTGTGCCGAAAGCTCAGAGCCTGGAGCCTGTTTCGGATTCTGTGTCTCCCTCTCTCTCTGACCCTCCCCCCTTCATGCTCTGTCTCTCTCTGTCTCAAAAATAAGTAAATGTTTAAAAAAAAATTAAAAATAAATAAATTTATCAAATCGCTAATTCCCATGAATTTTAAAAATCAACTACTACCAAAAGGTTTATAATAAAAACACCATTCCCTGTCTGCCCTTTTTCCAATTCCTACCTTACCCTATAGCACTGCTTTTAACTCTTTGGGCTGTTTCTTCTGGCACTTACCACGATCTCTACATAACAGCTTTAATTTAATCACATGTAACGTACATTTGTATATACTATATAACATGTCCTATATTACATGGGCTTATATAAGTTATAATGTTATGTTTACATATCATGCATAATAGGCTATTTCTGGATATTTCAAGATGAGATCTTACCTACTGACCCCTCTATAATGGTGGATAAAGATTTAGCTCTCTCACACCACCTCCCCTCACCTCCAACTATTTCCAGTCAAGTCGCTACATAAATTGATATCAGAGCTTGTCAAATCTAGTCTGCTGGTTGTTTTTGTAAATAAAGTTTTATTGGAACACAGCCACTCTCATTTCACTGTTGATTTTCTATGGCTGCTTTTACGCAACAGTGGCAGGCAGATTTGAGTTGCTGCAACGGAAACCATATGGTCCTTTAGCAAAAACCATGTGGCCCTTTAGCAAAAACATTTGTGGCGACTGGCGACTCCTTGTTCCTATTGGCGACTCCTTGTTCCTATCATGAAACCTTGTTCTTGTGGCGACTCCTTGTTCCTATCATGAAACATTGTTCTGTGGCTGTGGCCACTCCTTGTTCCTATCATGAAACATTGTTTATCATGAAACATTGTTCTCTGTAAAGTATATTCTGTGGTTACACTTTGTTGTTGCTACTCAGTTGTCTCTTCCCCTTTCTCTCCCCAAATTTATAATTGTTTCTCTTTTCCTTGTACTCTTTGCTTTTAGGACACCCTCTGGCACATCAAGCGTCCTCTTCCAGATCAATCTTTAATGAGGCTGGATTTGGTTGAATATTTTTGGAGGAAAGTCAATGAGATGCTTTTCTTTTTAAATAAAGGTCTTTTATGGGTCAAGTCACTTGGAAGGGCCTGATGTTAAAGTGACCCAAGAAACCAGAAATCTCCAGCCTGTGGATTAGCCTTGATGCCTGTTTAAAGTCACAAGGATCTGGGTCTTTGCCAAGATTTCATTTCGCAGACTATGGGTAAATTGACAGATATCTGATCTTCTCTAAAAGCCTCACCGTTTTCCAGATCTATCATCAAGAATAAAAACAGCCTGTAAGAATTTCAGTAGTTAGCCTTAAAGACTAGGGACAGAGCACAAAACTGGATCATTCTCCCTAAGCCACCTCATAAGGCCCCACACTGTAACTGACAATTAATCTAATTTCCAAGGTACCGCATATGTTTGGCACCTCCCCACTTTCCCCCAGCGGCTGAACCTTGAAATACACCTCATCACAGCAAAGGTACCAGCACACACATCTTTGCTGGCTATTTTCTTAAGCAAAAGGACTAACCCTGGGCCACAAAACCGATGGGAAGCAAAGTCTGGATTGTCTTCATAAAATTTCAGTCTTAAAATTATTACTGGAATTTAGACTGCACTATGTACCTATATTCACTGGTAGATTCCTTTTTTTCAGGTATGTGATTTGCATATTCTTTTAAGAATATGCGGGGCGCCTGGGTGGCTCAGTCGGTTAAGCGTTAAGCGGCCGACTTCGGCTCAGGTCACTATCTCACAGTCTGTGAGTTCGAGCCCCGCATCGGGCTCTGTGCTGACAGCTCAGAGCCTGGAGCCTGTTTCAGATTCTGTGTCTCCCTCTCTCTCTGACCCTCCCCTGTTCATGCTCTGTCTCTCTCTGTCTCAAAAATAAATAAACGTTAAAAAAAATTTAAAAAAAAAGAATATGCAAAAAAAAGGGGGGGTTGGTTAGCAAATTGCAGTAAGTTCAGACATACATGCAATTTCCTACTGGAATCTGGTATACTGTATATTGCATTTATGGGAAAAATATCTCCCCTACCATTGACAGATGTTAACCACACGTACTGTGGTGACCATTTTGCAATATATACAAATATAGAATCATCACGTTGTATACCTGGAAGTAACATGTTATATGTTAGTTATACCTCCGTAAAAATACTTTTTTTTTTCTACCACAGAGGTGAACAAACTATGGCATACTGCCTACTTTGTAAATAAAGTTTTATAGTAATACAGCTATGCCCACTGGTTTACATATTGTCCATGGGAAGGGCGGAACCCCATCCCCCACTGGTCCCCCCCACACACACACACACAGTGATGCATCCTCACAGGTCACTTACTTTTCATCTTGTCCTTCGCTCCAGCAATCAGGTAGTAAAAGATGTGGAACGTCCTCTCGTCTCTGGCTTGGCGAATGGCCCGAGACTTCTCCAGCAGATCTGGTTTGGGAGGAGTTAAGAATTCCAGGGGATACCACAGAGTGTCTCCTTTCGGGAACCCAACCTTCCTCCCCATCCCTGTCTCACCAACTGAGGGAGGGGGCCTCTTTTAAGCCTCACCAACTATCGTGGGAAGTAAAGGCAAATATTATTTGCATTTTCAATATAGGGAAACGGAGGCTCAGGGAAGGAGGTCGTTTTCCGAGAGCACACAGCTAGCAGGTGGCAAAGCCATGTGTGGGTGGCCAAAACCACCCTGGCCAAGGGGCTGGGGCTCAACTAGCCTGGGGAAAGGGAACGTGAACACAGCCCTAATGAAGGAAAGGAGGGCCTGTTGCCCTGTGTAGGGGCAGGGAGACCACGGGGGTCCCGGATGGTGGCGGAGGGCACATGGGCGGCTGGGAGGTTGCACCGGGTAGATTTCTTCTCCTTAAGTGTGATGTTGCAGGACTGTGGGGCAGGCCCTCCCGGAGCCCTAAAACCAGCCAGCAATTGCCTCTCCCTCCTGAGCCCATTGCCACCTGTGCGGCCTTAGAAGGCCCGTAAACACCCAGGTCGCCGGCCCACCCCCGGAATTCCAGGTCAGCAGGCCTGGGAAGCACCGGGGGGGGTCTGCGTGTCGAGCAGGTGACGCAGGGAGCACACTGTCCCAGTCACTGACCCGAAGGGCGGAAGCTGAGGGACGGGGCCTCTGCCCAGGATTTGCCACCAACACCAGAAATGAACAGCTGAGAAGCGTGTGTGAAGGGACCAGAGAACAGACCGTAAGACAGAATCTTCTTCTTCTTCCCCCCGAGAGGGGGCATCTCAGCCCAGAAAGGGCACCTGGTGTCAGCGTGGCTGGGCTGGCTGGAGTCCCGGGGCCCGCTTCCTACCAAACCAACGGGAAGCTGTGCCTGTAAAGCCTCAAGAATCCGAGCTCCACCGGCCCGCCAGTGCCCAGCTCCTGCTCATCCGCACCCCCGTGGAAGCTCGGGGCAGCTCCCAGAGTCAGGCCAGAGTTCCAGGACACCCAGTGAGCCCAGGGCCCAGGCCGGTGCCCCGCCCCCTCCCACAGCAATCCCTGCCTAAGGTTAGTGGTTATAAAAATACCACAAGTTCTACAATCTCTTTTCCCAACAGTTTCAGAAGTTTCTAGATTTGTGGACAGACCACTGTGGACATACTACGAACATTCTAGAAGGTTCTCAATGGCTCTGAGGGAGCCCACTGATAGTCCTGCAGCCAAAGATGTCATTGTTCTCTTACGGGGAACAAAGAGACTACAAAGAGCCTCGTGTGTGCTCAGCGGGTTTTACCGCCAGCTGAGTTTTGGTTTCCAGAAGTTTCTGGGTTTTAGAATCTGTGGACCTATATTAGAAGAGGCCTTGTGAGGCAAAACCACTCTTCATGGCCTGACACAGCAGAGCAGGGGAGAGGACACCATCTAATCCAGGGGATCTGGGGGGCACAGAGCAGAAATGCGTGGCCCTCTGTTCTTTAGCAGTTAGGGTTTTGCTGATTTTAATACAGAGTCTGGTTCTCACGTGTGACTTCAAGGAGCTCCCACTGGCTGTGGATGCCTCCCTAGATGAATACAGACATCGTAGGCCAGATGAATACTGATTTTCTGGGGGGAAAAAGTCCGAGTGGATTAAAATGGAAAATGACCCAAGAGAGCGATGATGTGACAGCCATGGACATTCACTTCCGGCCAAGCCCTGGGCCAAGGGCCACGTGGGTCATTTCATTTAAATGACAATTTAAGAGCTGCCCCATAGGTAGGTGCTGTTATCACCCCCCTTTCACTGGTGGCAAAAGTGAGGCTCAGAGGGGCGCCTGGGTGGCTCAGTCGGGTAAGCATCCGACTTTGGCTCAGGTCATGATCTCGTGGTTCGGGAGTTCGGGTCCCGCATCAGGCTCTGTGCTGACAGCTCAGAGCCTGAAGCCTGCTTCGGGCTCCTTTGCTCTCTCTCTCTGTGTGTCCCTCAAAAGTAAATAAACATTAAAAAAAATTTTTTTTAAATGAGGCTCAGAGAGGTCAAGTGACTTGCCCCAAGCCCCACAGCAAATGAGGCAGAGCTGAGAATGGACGGAGACCTGAGCCACTCCAAATCCCCCCCTCATCCAGGGCACCAAAATGCAACTAGAACATTCCCCAGGGTCCCAGGAGCCAAGCAAATGCTCCACAAGCAGCAATAAAAACACAACGTCCTTGGGCCTGAGAGGCACCTGCATGCTTCTCAGTGGATCCGTCACCGGACCATAGACTTGGTCCCCGAGTCCAGACATTTCCGAGGGGCTCCGCTCTGCCATCCAGATTCTCTCCTTGGGGGCAGATTCTTCCTCCACCTTTTCCTATCTCTGGGCTGGACACTGGTCACAGACCAGCTCCCTAAGCAGCACCAGGGGTCCACGGCTCAAGGAGGATGAAGGCAAGATCACGCAAAAGCCAATCCTCAACCGGCTCATTCTGCCCCTCATGTGGTTCTAAGAGCCGTACATGAGTTAATTCATTCTCACAATCCCTCTGAGAGGCAGGCAGTATTATCACCCACACTCCACTGACGAGGCACAGAGAGGTCGAGTAACTGGCCCAAGGTAACTCAGCTAAGGAGAGGTCAACCCAGAATCGAAGGCAAGCTGTTTGGGGTTCACAAGCGGGGTCCGCATTTGTGGGACCACAACAACCCCAGGCAGATTTGTTCTGGAAGGAGCCCAAGAGCCTGGGGACGGAGGGGCCGCTCTGCCACCTTTCTTGGGCCTCTCAGGCTCTAGGGCAGGAGGTGGGTTACAGGGCGGGTCCCGTGTGGCCCAGGCTCAGCAGAGGATACACGTCTCGATGTTGGCTCCCACGATGTAACCAGTGACATCGAAGTTGATGCGGATGAATTTGCCCTGCCAACAGGAAAACACGGTTCACGGGGGGCTCCCCAGTCTCAGCTCCTCACCCCCCACCCTGCAGGCAAGTGGAGACATGTCGGGGAGCATTTGGGGGTGGGAGTGGGGGGACAGAGAGAGTTTCTTGCAAACACTCAGAATCTCACAGGTCAGCATGTCGGAAGGAACTACCACCAACTGAGCTGGGGGAGGATCCAGGCCTCCCGATGTGAAACACATTCGCAAATCAATTTCATTTGGCTCTTGCACTGGCCTTTGGCCAGTCATGGCAACCCCCGTTTGTTTATTCATTTAAATTTTTTTTTAATTTTTGAGAGAGCATGCGTGCAAGTGGGGGAGGGGCGGAGAGAGAGGGGGACAGAGGATCTGAAGCAGGCTGCACGCTGACAGCAGAGAGCCCGATGTCGGGCGCAAACTCGCGAACTGTGAGATTATGACCTGAGCTCAAGTGGGACACTTAAGCGACTGAGCCACCCAGGTGGCTCTGGTTATCCCCATTTTCAAGGTGGGAAAACTGAGGCTGGGCAAGGTAGTACGACCTGCCTAAAGGGATACTGCTCCTGAGAGGTAGAACCGTAAGTAAGGAGAAGGCAAGTTTTGGGGCAGCCGGTGGCTGGAGGGCTCCCTCCCTGCCCCCACCCCAGAAGGATGCTGGCTCAGCCACAACCCACCAGGGTCAAGTTCATCCAGCTGAGAATCAATCCTCCTCTTTGGGACATGTGGGCCATGTCTTCATGTCATTGACCACCCACTTTCAGGGTTCTCCTGCCCCCTCCTTAGGCTCAAGTGAGAAAGGGAGACCCTTGGAACCCAGGGACGCATCTGTGGGAAGGTGGCGGGGACTCTCAGCTCCCCAACTAGACCACAAACTTCATGAAGGCTGGAACAGCTTCTGCACTGCTTGCTACAATCCTGTGAGCCTAGTGCAGCATCTTAGTACACAGTGGGTGCCTAATAACTAACCGAGCCACTGAGAAAACCAAAGAGAATGGTGCCCGTAAAAGCGTACGAGTGACTGTATACAGTAGGCGCCTAATAAATACTTGCTGAAGGATGTACGTGCCTGGACACAGCGGGGGCCCAATTTGCGTTTTGAATGAGCACTGGGTTAAGCGTCCAGCACCTCCTAGGTGCTCAGTAAACGTCTACTGAATAAATGTCAAACGCCTAACAGGTGCCCAGTATACAACAGATGCTCACTGGCTAACCGTTGAGTGAAGAGCGAGCGAACGAACGAACGAACGAATGAGGGGATGTGTGGCAGGAGCCCTTCCTTGCGGCACCGGAAGGTTGAGGCAGGACCAAAGATACGGAACAAAGTGCTGTTGTGATGTGCGCCCTCCACCCCTGCCGTCGCGGGCCCCCTGCATGCACAGACTCTCCATTCTCGGGCAGGGGAGGACTCCACAGGAGTTTTGCTACTTACAAACCGTGAAGAGTTGTCATTCTTGACCGTCTTCGCGTTGCCAAAAGCCTCCAGAATCGGGTTTGCTTGTAGAAGCTGCTTCTCCAGCTCACCCTAAAAGTTACCCACATCTAGTTAATGGAGAAAGTGACCCAGACACTGACAGTTCTGCCCTAGACGGATGTTGTCCCCAAACTCTGCCCTTCATCTACAGGTTCTCTCCTATCCTATAGCCTACGCTGTTTGAGACTCCAATGACCATGTCCAGGTTTGCTCAAGGATTTCAGGAGAGAAGCAACTGGCTGGGCTGTCTGATAGCTAGGACGCCGGATCCCTAGCAAGGCCACTTTTTGACCAGGGCTTGCTTATCTATACAATGCCATTTCACTCAGAACCGCTGCACAATGTTGGGGATGTCATTTATACCATAATGAATTCTGCTCCTTGGAGTTGTGCAGTGCACAACCTGCCCTGCTGTCCACGGCGGTCCTGCTACTGCTCATGTTTAACAAGCATCTGTCTTCAAGCTAAACCACTACAATCCCTCTCCTGATGGTTTTAGCGTGATTTGTTTTTTTAAGTTGCAATTTTTCTTTTCTCAGGACGAGCTTCCTGAAGTCTTTTACGAAAGACAAACAGAGAATACAAAACCTGCGGGGAATACTTTTAACTGACTGGCAGGAAAAAGCTTCAAAGCAGGTTGCCTGAGCTTCATTCATCAGGTTAAATGCAGCTGAGACTGTACACAGCCCACCGGCCCTTTCTGAGGGGGTCTCCTGTGCACAAACGCGGTCATGTGATTAATCATGGCAGGAAAGGGCCAATGAGGTAACGCATGCTGGGAAAGCGATGAGCTGCTTTTGCCTAGCCCCAAAACACGGCAGTTGCAGACTGGTCCAGTGGCCTCCCGTCCAAGCTCCTCCCCCAGGTCTCCCCCGGGGAAAGGCTGGGTTCTGAGGGTTTTTTCCTCGTTCCCTCTGCTGTGCTCCCAGCCCCTTTGCTCGGGCCAGCAGGCCAGGGCTAAAGAGAAGCCAGGAACGGTTCTAGAGGGGGAAAGGAGCACACAGCTCTCTCCCTGGGCCGCTGTACACGGGGAGGGCATCATGGGTAAGCTGTCCCTAAAGGGAACAGTGTTTATTTCTCTAGTGCTCTCTGCAGCTCCCAGAGATGAACCCATCTGAGCGGACCCGCGGACACGTACGAGGAGATCACGGGGCTCTCCTTGGCTGGTGGGAAGAAAACTAAAGGGATTACTCCTGTCAACCCAAACTTGGGGTCCCAATATCCACCGAGAAAGATTCCCTTTCTAGAATGGGAAATCCAGCTGGTGGGACCAAAGGATCCTTCTCAGGGGGGCTTTAAACATGGGGGTCTGATCCAATCCATTCATGGTGTGGATGATGAGACAGAGCTCAGAGAAGTTAAGTGACTTGTCCAAGGTCACCCAGGAGCAGATCCCAAACAAGAATCCCAATTGTCCTTCTGATCCACCCATGCCGTTGCCTCCCAGGAGCTAACTAAGATGGGCTCAGGGTGATCCTAGCACATGCTAGGGCTTCTGAGGGTCTCTTCCAGAATGGGACCCATACGTCAGCCCCCCAAGCTCTGCGTTAGAGATGAGTTTATATCTGCAGAGGTCCACGCAGGACCCTGTCGTGTGTCGCGTAGCTGGGGCCTTACCGTGCCACCAAAGCCAGGGCATCGCAAACCCCAAGTCTCCCGGCTCTGGAGCCTCGGGTCAAGCAACAAGCATGCAAAGACAGACACACACTGCACACACATGCACAAGGGCACACTAGTGCGTGGGGGGCAGGGCTCAGGGAAGAAATTTAGGGAGGAGGGAGGAAGGCATGCCACAGCAGCGCCATTAACTGACTGTCAATCAAGCCAGGGAAGCTTTAGGGACAGGCAGTCCTGAAACGCTCAACCAGATGGGACAGACGCTTCTGGGGCGGTCCAGTCAGGGGAACCGGTGGCAGATGCATTCGTGGGAAGGGCGAGGAGATTCGCTCTGAACTGGGGACATCCGTTCCTGGCTGGAGGACACCCTGGGGCATTCCGACCGGGGTCCTGCGGCTGGTATACGGGCCCCCACACCACACACTGGCATCCGACCACCACAGGACTGCACTCCGGGGAACTGGGTCTGGGCTGGGAAACTCGAGGGCCCCTTCTACCATCAGCTACGGGACTCAGTGGGTGCGTCAGGAGCATGCAGGTATAATACACTCCGTGCCTCCCGTCCACACCAGGAAAACACTCTCAGTTACTCACGTAGGCAAAAGATGGGCCTTGCTGTGGTTGAACGATACAGTATAAAAGAAACGTCAGTGTTATTTCAATCACACGCGCATGGGGGTCTGGAGAATTAGGATTTCCATTCCCCGCCCCCCGCCCCCCACCAGACAGCCTGGATTCCCCGAGATAACTAGGGAAGCAGCGGCTTTCCTTTGATTCCGTGGCCTTTCGGTTTTGCTTGCTCCCTTTTAACATTTCTCAGCGACTGAGACATCGCAAAAGGCTTTGTAACTGCTGGGGCCGAGGGGGGCTCTTTAAAATGTTATCAATGAGACGTGTCTGAGACGCGTTTGCGCACACAGAGAACAAAGCGTCTGGCACATCGTAGGCACCTGGTAAAGACCAGTTATTAAGCGTTATTATTTCTTATGTCGAATTACGATTACGGGGAGGGAAAAGACGGCGGGAAGCAATGTTTAACTGCCAGGTAAACTTAGCTGCGGGGTTCTAGGTTCCTACACGCTGTGCCAGAGACAGCGGGGAAAGGCAGGACCCTGAGTCTCCCCCAGGGTTCCAGCGCCCGTGCCTGCTCCCCCAGCGCCTCCGGGCCAGCTGTCCCTGTGACTGAGTCACCTGCGAGGGCTGGAGAGCAAGACCCGGAATGGCAGGAACCGGGGGCCCCCCCAAAGCTGTCCCGAAGCATCCACTCTGCCATCTCCCCGGCCCTAGACCTTGAGACAGAGCGCCCCACTGAGTGTCCCCTCTTGTGGGACAGATGAGTCAGCGCTAAGACAGAGGAGGAGAGGGACGGGCCGAGGAAGGGAGGATTCCAGAAACGACTCTTCTTTTCCTTCCGAGCCCTCAGGCTGCGGCAGCGTGGGTTCATCTGCATGGTTATTTGACAGTCTCTCTCCTCCCCAAGCGTCTAGAAGCCCGGTGGGTTAGAATGACGGCATCGCTCGGACTCAGCACCGGACCCCATCCCACAATGCCCGCCACCCAGCTGATACTCGGGCAACTGAGCTGGACCAAAGCCCAGAGCTGGGTGACGCTGGTATTCCCAGGCCCTGGGGTCCCAAAGGGGCACGTGGAAGAGGGACAGGTGCGTCTCAGCTCTAGGGAGTTTACAGCAGTGGTTCTCAATCAGGGGCACCTGGGGATGCCTGCAGAGGTTTTCGTTTGTCACCACCTGGGACAGCCTCTAGTGGGGAGAGGCCAGGAGGCTGCTCAAAGTCCTACGGCAGCTAAGGCAGCCCCACAACAGAGAACGGACTGGTCCAAGATGGCAATTCCCAGTACTGGGCAGCCCTGAGGTGAAGCACGGGTCCTCGCGGGGGCAGGAGAGGGCTCGTCCCGTCTCATGGAACAGGACCCTCAGGACGATGATCCTGGCTGAGGCGAGGAAGCAGCCGGACCCTAAGGGCCCACCCAGGTGGGAAAAGACCACCCTTGTGAGTTGCTGGGGCAAGGGGCCGGTAAATATGGGCCTGGCCCTCTCACCAGAGCCCAGAGACCCGTGTGCTAGGTCACGACCACAACCACGCAGGGGTGCTGCACTCACCGTGATGCTTGTGTCCTTCTTGCCCTTGTGGGAGGAGGCCACCACGGCCAGGTACTGGATGACCTTCTTGGTGTTTTCTGTCTTCCCGGCTCCAGACTCGCCTCTGAAAGACACGGGAACAGTGAGCCGCTGGAAATCGCTGCCCCCGGTGCTCTGCGGGTACCTTTCTGCAGCTCTGGGTCATTTGCCAGGGAGGCTTGCCCAGGGTCGTGCCACCGGGACGGAGCTGGGCCGGGCCTCAAACGCTGGCCACTCGCTCCATCTACTCCTGAGACGATGCAAGAAAGAATTCAGATGGCAAGACAGAAAGAGAAAAACTGAGTTTTCCCACCAAGGTCCAAACTTAGGTTTATTCGGACTCCTCTGTTTTTTTCTTAAGTTTATTTATTTATTTTGAGAGAGGGTGCAAGAAGGGGTAGGGGCAGAAAGAGAGGGAAAGAGAGAGAATCCCCAGCAGGCTCCTCTCTGTCAGCACAGAAGCCAACAAGGGACTCGAACCCACAGACCATGAAATCATGACCTGAACCCAGAAAGAACAGAGCAGAAAGAACACCGAGTTCCTCTATCCCCCTGGAGCTCGAGGTGCACAGCCTCCGTCACCACCAACGTCCCCCACCGGAGCGTTACGCTTGCTAGAATCAATGAATACACTGACACAGCCATCACCCAGAGGCCAGAGTTCACCAGAGGCCAGAGTTCGCTCTTGGCGTTGTGCGCTCTATGGGTTTGGACACGTGCCTAATGACACGAACCCACCATTATAGAACCACACAGAATAGTTACTCTGCAAATCATCTACTTTTAAGACATCACTAGCTTTGTTACCAATAGAAAGATCAGGCAAAGGGCAGCCTTCCAGGAAGGAGATAGGTACCTCTCACAGTACCAGAACCTAAAGTCAAAGGTTTAGAAGCTTCCTTTACAGGTTATCTTACCAGCTGTTGGGCAGATATAAGCCACTTCATCCTCTGGTGAAGCCCACTCTGATTGTCAGGTGGCTAGCTAATGATCGGAGTCAAACATCAAAGAATGAACCTGGTTGAAGTAATTCACACTAAAGTGTAAATGACTGATACATTCAGATGAGCAGAGCATTGTTTTTTTTTTTTTTCCAAAAGAGTACTCCTAGAAAATGAGCAGATTTTTTTTTTAATCAAATGGCTTTTTCACACCACCTGCCTCTCTTGGCCACCAAGGATCATCATAGTGGGACTGTTTAATCTGAGGTTTCCAGATACTGCCTCTAACTCTCCCATTCTTTCTAGTTAATTGGAAAGACAGGGCCTCAACCAAAACTTTCGTCCCTTCTTGTCCTCCCCTCTGGTTTTCTTCTCTTGACTTTCCCTTATTTGCCCAGACTCTGATTTTCTGAGCTTGCTGAATATTCTGAAACACAAGAGAGAATTTTTGTTAAGTCTGGAAAAGAATGCGTCTACCGCGAGGTCAGCTCAAGGTTGTACACGCTGAACTGGTGCCACAGCACTAGGTCAGTCCCTGCTCTTTTTTTCTTCCTAATTAGGAAAGAAAGAAATGAATTTGCCCTGCCAAGGACCCGTTAACAACTTTGCTCAGGGCTAAAAAAGAAACACGTGCGCTGAATTTCCTGACCTAGCACCGTGGGGACCGACATCCAGACATCAGGTGTCTGATCTCCAGGTATGAGGACACATCCTCAAGCCAGCCTCAGTACAGCCCTCTCCCTCTTCCTAATGGTCTTTATCCCAACGGCCACATTATTTCATGTGGCTTCAGAGGCACTTTGTGAATGGGGAGCCGTGGAGTCATTATGCCCATTTCTTCAGGAGGAAAGAGTCCAAACCAAAAAAAAAAAAAAAAAAAAAAACTTAAGGAGAGTTGACTTTTTTAGGAGTAGAGGCCCTACGCTCACCGTTTCACACGCGTTGTCTCCTTTACCTTCCCTCCCCTAATCCTGAGGGTAGGACATATCACTTCCTGGTTATTACAGAAGCGGAACTCTGGCCCAGAGTGGGTAAGCAGCTTGCCCTAGGTCACACAGCGAGGCAAGGACACAGTCAGGTCTCTGATGCCGATGCCATCAGGACTCTTTCTACTGCATTTTGCCCAGTCATTCCATAAGACAGGCACAACGCTCGGGAGACTTGCTTTAGCACTAAGGCCAGAAGAAGGGCACAGGAAAAGGAATTGATGTTTGTTGAAGGCCTACACTCTGCTAGGCACTGGGCTCACAAATCTTTTCATAAACCTCCCAACAACCTAATGAAAGACTCACTGATGATCCCCATCACCCCCCTAGGGAAACTGAGGCTCAGAGAGGTTGAAGGAATTGTTGGAGATCGTGACTGCTCCTGCTATCACACAAAGAGGTAATGGAGAAGAAGTGAGGTCTTGGTGTGGGTCTCTTCGATGCCACAGCTGCTGTTTGCCCCGTTGCCTTTTTATTTGGTAAGTGAGAAGAGAGGATGGAATGTTGAAAAGACAGAGTGAAACCCAGAGTGAAGCCCTCTCCATCAAAGGGCTCTTCCATATATGTGGGAGTCTTGACTTGCCTTGGCAGGCTCTTTGAAAATGTAACCAGGGATCAAATGAACCCAACTACTCAGTCATTTACACCTTAGTATGAATTACTTCAATCAGGCTAACCTCAGAATACTTGACAGACATCATCCGGGCTGAAGTGGCTAGCTTCTGATCAGAGCAAGAAGGAGAGAAAATCTGAGCATGGGAAGTCACCTTGGCAGGTGGTCCTGAGCCTAATTCAGATCTGAGGCAAGAGTCAGGACGCAATATACCCAGCGTCCAGATCCCCAGATGCTCTCCTTTCCCATTATAACCTCCTCATTTTCCATCTTTGTTTTTAGCCTCTCCTGCCTCTTCTCTTTTACAGCAAAGATGTGGCATGACCATGATTGTGGCCTTGGCCTTCCACCTTACAAGGGAGGAGAAGAGGGACATACGCTCCAGGAATCAGCTCCTCCCCCTGTGGACTGCTTGGCTCAACAGTTTCCAAGTTTTATTGATAAAAATAAATTGTCTTGGGAGGTTGTGCCAAAGAAAACACCCCGAGCTCCAGGCTCATGGGTGTCTGAAGATTGATGTGCTCTGGGCTGCTTTCAAAATATTAGTATCTTTGCTTTTTTGCCCTCTGATCTCTGGGGGTGAAGATGCCTTCCTGATCCTAGCACCCTAAACCGCTGTCCTATTTCATAGGGCACTTGCTGCCTGGTCCCCTCCTCGCGACCGTGCAAGACCTCCTGGCCGTGTAATTACCCCACTGCCCAGTCCTGCCCCAGCGGCAATGATCACTTATGTTGCTGCCATCTTCAAATTCTTAATGCTTTTTGAATAAAAGGCTCTGCATTTTCATTTTGCATGATTTTACACATCATGTTGCTGGTCCTGGATCCCAGGGCTGAACCCCATTTACAAGCCCATTTCAGCCTGCGGTCTGCCCTTGGCATCGAAGCCAAATTAGCTCTGGGTTTCAAGCTGTTCAGTCCCCAGTCCTCAGGTGACTCCTGCTCCTGTCCTCTAGCTGTCCAACTCCTACATACCCTGCAAAGCCCAGGTAAGCATTGCCTCCCTTCTGAATACTGCCTCTAGGCAGAAGCAATGCCACCTTCCCCCGAAGCATCAATCAGCAGAATAGCACAATGGGCTCCAAGGTGAGACTGAGTTCAAATCTCTGCTCCGCCAGTTACCGGTATGACCTTGGGCAAATATAAATCACGTCCTATTTTCCCACTGGATAAGCCAGGAGGTGGCAAACCATTTCTGTGAAGAGCCAGACAGTCAATACTTTAGGCTTCTGGGTCATGCATTCTCAGTCCCAACTACTCAGCTCTGCCGCGGTAGCAGGAAAGCAAGTAAGCACGGCTGTGTGCCAATTAAACTTTATTTACAAAAATAGAGGAGGGCCTCATTTGGCCCACTGGTCAGAGTTTGCTGACCCCTGGCTGTATCTCCTCGTGCTCTCCTGTCCATTTTAAAGTTTAAAATCCTCCCCAGGGCCTAGAAGACCCCCTTACCGCCCTCTGATCTCCCCCTCCCCTACTCCCTTCTCTCTTAATCCAGCCCCTTGTCACACACAGGTTACTCCTTGAACACACAGCTCTCTCTCAACCCAGGGCCGCTCCACGCCTCACCTATGCTCCCAGGTTTACTCGCACTGTATGAACTGCTTCCTAGACCAGACAGGACTCGGGTCTAAAAATTAGATTTGCTCCCTTTCCAGTTTCTTGACCACATAATCATCTGTAGCAAATTGTTAGTCCCAACTGGGCTTACCTTGACCCCTGCTACTTTGTCAAAGCTCATACCCTGCTATCAACATGTTGGTCCTCAAATCACTCTGGCTGATTTTAACAATGGCCAAAATGAAATTTAATAAGCAGAGCTAAGCTGATGACAGTTCCGGGGCGACTGGATATATTTGCAAATAACAAAAAAATGTTGAAAAAAAAAATTTATTTGCAAATAACAGCGGAATGGTTGGGATTGCCTTTGCAACAACAGCCAATGCCTGCTTTTTTTTTCCCCCTCAAGTTAGTTAACATACAGTGTAGTCTTGGCTTCAGGAACAGAACCCAGTGATTCATCTCTTACACATGACACCCTGGGCTCATCCTGACAAGTGTCCCCCCTAATGCGCATCACCCATTGAACCCACCCCCTGCCCCCAGCAACCCTCAGTTTGTTCTCTGTATCTAAGAGTCTCTTAGCGTTCGCCTCCCTCTCTGTTTTTCATCTTATTTTTCCTTTGCTTCTCCTATGCTCATCTATTAAGTTTCTCAAATCCCACATAGGGGTGAAATTATATGGTATCTTTCTCTAACTTATTTTGCTTGGCATAATACATTCTAGTTCTAACCATGTTGTTGCCAATGGCAAGATTTCATTCTTTTTCATCACCTAGTATTCCATTCTGCGTGTGTGTGTATGTGTGTGTATACACACACACATACACACACACACTCACATGCCACATCTTCTTTATCCATCATCAGGTGATGGACATTTGGGCTCTTTCCATAACCAGCTACTGGTGCGGCCAATGCCTACTTACTGGGCACTGGCTAGGGGACAAGGAGACTGTCCCCACCCTCACTGAGCTCCCATTCCAGGAGAGGGAGACAGACCCTAGCCAAGGAAATAAGCAATTAGGGTCATTTGAGGGTCTGTTATTGCCGCCAGGGTGGCATGCTGGGGGGCTGAGATGGAGGGGGGGCCATGGGTGGGTCGCCAGAATGGGAGCAGAGCCCTACAAAATGCAAAGGAGCCCTGCAGGAAGGACCAAGGGTAGGGGGCAGCCGGCAGAGGGGACAGCAAGGGCAAAGATCCACCGCAGGGAAATGCTCTGCACATGCAGGGAGCAGGGAGGAGCTGGTGTGGCTGGAGCGTCAGGAGGGAGGCGGGTGGTGGTAAGTGATGAGGGAAGAAAGGGGCCAGATCACGGACAGTCTTCTCAGCCGCGGTGAAGAGTTTTGCTTTCATTCCAATGAGTACAGGAAACCATTTCAGGAGAGGAATGGGGCTTGAGGACCCGTGACGGAAACATCAAAAGTGCAGGCAGCTGATTCTTGGGGGGGGGGGGGGGGGGGGGGGGGGGGCGCCGAAGAGGGGGCTCACCAGGAGGCAGTGGCATTGCTTTCTCTCTTACACAAATTAATTCATTGAATCCCACAAACAACCACCCAGTGGAGCACCTATTGCCCCATTTTACAGATGGGGAGACTGAGGCTCGGAGAAGTTAAGCGACTTGGCTCTGGGAGCATACAAGCTGGTTGGTGATAGGGCTGGCCTCAAAACCCAAGAGGTTTGACTCTGAAATCCACACCCTGCTGTGCCATATGACTTCTCACGATGAGTAGCTATGGAAGGAAGGAAGGAAGGAAGGAAGGAAGGAAGGAAGGAAGGAAGGCAGGCAGCCAGGCATGAATGAGACATGGTCACACTGGGGAGCAGGAGAGCACGGCTGCAGGAAGTTTAGTTAGGGGGCTACCGCGGTGGTCCAGGCAAGAGGTGAAAGGAGCCTGAACGAGACATGGGCAGAATCAGAGGAGTGGACGGAGGTAAGAAACTTCAGAACCATGCTAATGCAGAAAACACTAGCTATAGGCTATTTAAATTAGTTAAAGTCAGTTAAAAAAAAATCCAGCCCCTCAGTCACATGAGCCACGTTTCAAGTTCTCAGCAGCCATCAGCACACAAAGCCTTATTGGCCGGCACTGTTTTATTTATGTATTTTTTTAAATGTTAATGTTTATTTATTTTTGAGACAGAGAAAGACAGAGCATGAGCGGGGGAGGGGCAGAGAAAGGGGGAGACACAGAATCTGAAACAGGCTCCAGGCTCTGAGCTGTCAGCACAGAGCCTGACGCGGGGCTCGAACCCACAGACCACGAGACCATGACCTGAGCCGAAGTCGGTCACTCAACCAATGTTGTGGGGTGGTTCCTTTTTCATCCTCACGGCCTCTCCATAAACTCGGCTCAGAGAGGTTAAGTGACCTGTGCAGGGTCACACAGGTCGGAAGCCATCTGCAAGTAAGCCATACTCTTCCCTGCTCCTCTCTGGTACAACGTTAAATCCATTCACTCAGCAGATGTGGACAAGAAATGCCATGTTCCTACAGATGCCGACGAGCAATGCTGTTCTTCCTGGGAACCTTGGGGGGTGCGAGGCTCACACACACGCCTGGGGCACAGGTGCTCCAAAGGCTCCCCCCAGCTGCTCACTCTATGACCTTGTTTTATGTGCCTTTCTGTTTAAAGACCTTTTACCATATATATTGTTGATTCGCTAACATCGAACTCATGGCCAACAGCCCGGTAACTCATGTCTGAATGAAGGTCATCCAACCCATGAATTTTCTCTGTCGGACATATCCAACTGTCTTGTGCTTAGGAAGCCAACACTTCAGGGCGCCTGAGTGGCTCAGCTCCTTAGGCATCCGACTTCGGCTCAGGTCATGATCTCACAGCTCGTGATTTTGAGCCCTGCGTTGGGCTCTCCACTTTTGGGGCAGAGCCTGCTTCGGATCCTCTGGCTCCCTCTCTCTCTGTCTCTGTCTCTCTCTCTCTCTCAACGATAAATAAACATTTTAAAAAAAGGGAAGACAGCACTTCAGCTGGAGGCTTGGGGGGCATTATCAACAGTGAAGTCACCAACCAAAAGCCACAACAATGCAAAAACTGTGGTGCTAAATCTAGCATGTGAGGGACACTTGTTCACAGCCAGAGAGCTGAAACAAGGCGGCAGGGTTCCCTCAGCTGGCAGGCCACTCAGACTTTTCCTGGCTCTGCACGTGTCCTGGAACGCCCACACAAGCACCATGAGTATCGGTTGGAGGTTACAAATATATATCAGCAAGTAGCAATGAATTTGCAAATATGGCATCAGTAAATAATACGGACTGATTGCACGTATATCCTTATATACACGCTTACATTTAGTTCTTAAGTCCGGAAACAATCAAAGCTACAATCCACGGCGGGGGGAGGGGGGCGGTTAAATAAAATATGGCATGTCTGGGCAGTCACTAGGAGGAGGGACACTGGTTTATGTCTGATGAGATACAACACACTTCGAGGGCACTGCTGAGTAGAAAACACAAGTGCAGACCAGCACGCACAGAAGGCAGCTGGATCCTCCTGGGGAGGGGAAAAGACCCGCGTAGCCCTGGGAACACCGGGTCAGCGTTCTCCTGCGGCAGAAGTTGTCTGGGGCAGAATCACAGCCGCCCCTCGAATGGTGTGAGCCTTCCAATTTGCCACAGTCCCCACCACTCCCTATTGTGCTCCTGGCCTAACCCACCCCTTCCTGTCACCTGCCAGGCTCCCCTGAGCATCTGCCTCTGTCAATCCTGGTCTGGGGATACAAAGAATGTTTGTAAGCAGCTATCTGTAGAACCCCTGGCCACGCCTAACAATGCATCAAGATAATATGGACACACTGATCGTGAATATGAATTGCTACCATTCATTGTCACTCCGGACATTTCTTCCCCTTGCTTTCGCTTTTGTGGCTGAGCAGGAAGTGGCACTTGCGAACGTAACTTACAAGCAACAATTCTGTTCACTGCGCACAAAACGGCATCACCGGGCCCTGCTCTCAGTGCTTTCCATGAATTAACCCACTGATTCCTCACGACTGCCCTGTGAGGTGGGTATAGTTGTCCATTTTGCAGGTGAGGAAACTGAGGCTCAGACAGGGTAAGTGGCTCTCATGGCAGAGCTGAGTCCAGGACTCCCTTCTTCCCCGTCTAGCTCACAGGCTGCCCCTAAAGTGAAAATCTAGCCTGTCCTAGAGCCAAAATGGCTTCATGTTGACCTGCTCAGGGCATCAAACTGTCGTGACAGTGTCACTTAGGAGCGTAAAGGACCCCAGTACCTCCCCCCACAAAATGCTTTACTTTGTCAGTCAGGAGAGTCGGCTAACAGTCTGAGGACCCCCATCCTGGGCTGGGCTTGCTCCCAGGCGAGGCTCCCCAGGAGCTGAGACCAGGGGCCTCTCTTCAAGCCTTGCAGGCACAGGTAGCCCCAGAAGTCTTTCTGCCACAAAGCCTGCACCCAGGGGTCAGCAATCTGGGGGATGAACCAGACAGTCCCACTGCAAAGTGTGCATCAGAATCTCCTGGACCCCCTAGTCCTCCCCCAGCTCATGCCTCCCTCCCCTTCCGGGCTCCCAAACGGGCCCCAGAGGGGTGGCATTTTAGCTCCTTTCCTCTGCTGGCAGGGACCCTGCTCCCAGGGCCACGCCACCCCCTCTCCACCCCAAGGCAGACGGGCGCACGCAGTTCCGATCCAGCCATACCCTCGGCGTCCCCTGCGAGCATGCCTGTGACAGTGTTTGCCTCCCTCCCAGCTCACTGGCTGGACTACTTGCTTCACAAGCGCCCCACACTAGATAAAAATGCAGGAGCGCCCAGCCCTGCCCCAGGCACCGAGTCAGAAGACGTGGTATATACACACAATGGAATATTACTCAGCCATCAAAAAGAATGGAGGACACCCGGGTGGCTGAGTCAGTTAAGTGTCTGACTCTTGGTTTCAGCTCAAGTCGTGATCTCACCGTCCGTGAGTTCGAGCCCCACATCGGGCTCTGCGCTGACAGCTCACAGCCTGGAGCCTGTTTCTGATTCTGTGTCTCCCTCTCTCTCTGACCCTCCCCCGTTCATGCTCTGTCTCTCTCTGTCTCAAAAATAAATAAACGTTAAAAAAAAAATTAAAAAAAAAAAAAGAAACCAAACAGATGAACATAGGGGAAGGGGAAGGGGGGCGGTAGAGAAGAAAGGGAAACAGACCACAAGAGACTCTTAACGATAGAGAACACACAGGGGTGATGGAGGGGGAGCGGGGTGGGGGATGGGCTAGATGGGGGATGGGCATTGAGGAGGGCACTCGTTGGGATGAGCACTGGGGGATGAATGCAAGTGATGAATCACTGAATTCTACTTCTGAAACCAACACTGCCCTGTATATTAACTAACTAAAATTTAAATTAAAAAAATTATCAAGGGGCACCAGGGTGGCTCCGTCAGTTAAGCATTTGACTCGAATCAAGCCATGATCTCATGGTTCGTGGGTTCAAATTGACCGCACAGAGCCCGCTTGGGACTCCTTCTCTCCCTCTCTCTCTTCCCCTCCCCCTCCAAATAGAGTAAATAAACTTTAAAATAAATAAACAAACCCTGACTCTGCCCCCCCCCCCCCAAAGTCTCCGGGTGAAGCCAGGGGATCAGTTTCTTGGTCTCTTGAACCAGTCACTAAGGAACCAATGTACAGCCACATCTGGGGACAGAAGTCTGGCAGGACCCACACCCAGGGGTACCTGAGATGGCTTTACGCAGTACATGGTCCAAAAGCAACCTGACCAGGAAAGCGGCGATTGGCTCAGATATCACTACCAAACCCAGAAGTTGAACCTGCGCCGGGTGATGAAGGTCATGTTAGGTCACCTGGATGTCACGTGGATGTGAGGTACCCCCTGGCAAGGTGGGGTGAAGGAGGCACCTCACTTCTGTGTCATTCTCCCCCAAAACCATGACCTCCGACTCATGACCAAGAACATCAGACAAATCCAGACGGAGGGACGTTCTACTAACTCCTCCATCAGTCCTCAAAATCAGCAGGGTCATGAAAAACCAGGAACGCCCGAGAAACTGTCCCAGCCAGGGGACACTCAGGCAGACGTGATGATTCAATGTAATTCTGGATGGGATCCTGGACCAAGATAATACTGGAAAAACTAGTGAGAACTAAGGTCTACAGTTTAATTAATAGTAACATTCCAACGGGGCGCCTGGGTGGCTCAGTCAGTTAAGCATCCGACTCTTGGTTGTGACTCAAGTCACTATCTCATGGTTCGGGAGTTCAAGGCCCGCATGGGGCTCTACAGTGACAGCACAGAGCCTGCCTGGTATTCTCTTTCTCTCCCTCTTTCTCTGCCCCTCCCCTGCTCACTCTCTCTCTCTCTCTCAAAAATAAAGAAACATTAAAAAAAAATAGAGCAGGGTGCACCTGGGTGGCTCAGTTGGTTAAGTGTCCGACTTCAGCTCAGGTTATGATCTCAAAGTTTGTGGGTTTGAGCCCCGCATTGGGCTCTGTGCTGACAGCTCAGAGCCTAGAACCTGCTTCAGATTCTGTGTCTCCCTCTCTCTGCCCCTCCCCTATTCATTCTCTCTGTCTCTCTCAAAAACAAAAACATTAAAAAGAGAGCAGAAGGGATAAGGGGAGACGGGGTGAAAGCAGGAAGCTTACATGGGAGGGAACACCAGCCATAGGTAAAGAACCCAGTGGAAAACCTTTGGAAACCCTGTAGTTTTATAAGAGGCGATGTTGTCCCTGGGCTCCGGAGAGTGGCAGAAGGCTGCTGTCAGCCTGAGTCACCTCCCCTGGAGGAGAGAATGACCCAACACTGGCATCTCCCACCAATGAGTCTGAGCAACCCAGTGGGAAGTGCACAGATGGGGGTTCCCAGGTGGCTCATGCAAGCCCCCCCCCAGACCCTAACAGCACCAGCATATGTCCCCAAGTGGCACCTCTGGGCCCCTTGAATGGTCAGAAAGATCTGATCTGCCTCTTGTCCACACCCTCACCCCAGCCTGTAAGGCCCTGCTCTCTGACCACATCCTCCGCCCATCCCCTTCTGACCAGCCCTTTCAACTTTCTCTGTCCCCCAAAAGGCAAATGGTCCCACACCCCATAAACTTTGCCCTTGCTGTTCCCCACATGAAACTCTTCTCCCAAATTCTCCCAGGGTTTACTCATCACAAAGATTTGAGCTCATGCTTTGTAAGTGGTTGAGCCAGCATGGGCAGGCTGCAGATCTTTTCCCCTAAACCAATGCACTAAATATAAAAGCCACCAGCCCTGGGAATGGCTCTTCCTAGAAAGAGGGCTTCTTCTGGGGGACACGCTCAGGCCAAACTGATCTCTCAGTTTCTTACTTAGAACATGCTGCATCTGACCCCAGGGCCTTTGCATGTGCTGCAACCTCTCCCCTCCCTTCTTCTTTGCCATTTCTGCCCAGCAGAAGAGGGGCACCTGGGTGGCTCGGTCAGTTAAGCATCCGACTCTTGATTGTGACTCAAGTCAGGATCTCATGGTTCGGGAGTTCAAGTCCCTCTTCGGGCTCTGCGTTGACAGAACAGAGCTTGCCACAGCGCTACTTTGGAGAGGCCTTTCCTATTTTCCCTGGTTCGAACAACTCCCATTTACACATTCTCCTAGTTCCTAATATATTTCATTCTTTGTAACTTTCACAGTTTGTCATTATACATTTACTTCGGTGATTTAAAAAGTGTGTATGTATTTTTTTTTCTAGTTTCTGAAAGGTCGTCCCTTCACAGGGTGAAGCAATAAATTCAAAGAGCATAAAAGACAAGTATGTGACTATTGTCCTCCTGCTGTTTCCCTCTTGAGAAAAGGGATCCTTGAGAAGAGGGATCCTGTTTATTTTGGGCTCATTCCCATCTGCCTAATGGTCACCAGGAGGCCTGGCCCACTCAGTCTGTTGGGTAACAAATGATGGAGGGAGTGATACAGGGGTTCAAGTGGGAGCGAAGGGTATGGGCCTCTGGTTGCTGCTGTAACAAATTACTAGAAACTCGGCATCTGTGACCACACAACTGCGGCAGTCAGACGTCTGACACGGATGTCAGTGAGCTAAAACCAAGGTGTTGGCAGGGTTGTATTTTCTTCAATATTTATTTTTGAGGGAGAGAGAGAGGGATCGAGAGTTTGAGAGAGAGAGAAAGAGAGAGAGCGCACTAGTGGGGGGGGGGGCAGAGGATCTGAAGCGGGCTCTGTGCTCACAGCAGGGCCCGATGTGGGGCTCGAATAACCATGAACCATGAGACATGACCTGAGCCAGAGTTGGATGCTTAACCAACTGAACCACCCAGGCATCCCAGCTTGTATTTCTTCCTGGGAGCTCTAGGCAGGAGTCCAGCTCCTTGCCTTTTCCAGCTTCTAGAAGCTGTTCTCATCCCTGGCGTCCTCTGTCTTCAAAGCCAGCAATCTTAGGTCAAGTTCTCACATTCCATCTCTGGCCCTCTGCCCTGATATCTCCCCTCTCTTCTACTTTTAAGAACCTTGTGATTATATTGGGCCGTCTGGATAACCTTGAAAATCTCCCTATCGTAAGGTCAGCTGATTAGCAACCTTAATGTCATCTGCAACCTTCACTCCCCCAGGCCACATGACCTGCCATGGCCACGGGTTCCAGAAATGAGGATGTGGAGATCGCTGGGCACCCATCGCTCTGCCCATGACAAGAGGGGTGTTCCTGAATGTCAAAGATTCTCTGAATGATTCTAAATTGAGTAGTAGCTTCTGACGACGTCTTTGGGCCTTCACCAAAGACACAGTGACCCCAACCACTAAATATGGCACAAATGTGGTTGCTGATTATGATCGTTTAGGGCAGTAGTTTAACTCAGTCCCAGATTTCCTCCCTCACAGAGATGCCCTCTCCCTTCACAGGGCTATTGCGCAATTAGACGCAAATCCGTCTGTGAAATATTTGCTTCAGGGCCTGGCACGCAGTAAGCGTGCACCAAATGCTCGTTTTAGAAAGGCGGAAGGGGCAGAACAAGACGGCACCAGGCATCACTGATGGGTTGGCTGTGCCGGCCTCAGCATGAGGCCATCCGCTGAGCAAACGCTGCGTTTGCTCTGGGCCAGATACCTCGAACGCATCAAAGAGCCCTGCCCTCAAGGACCTTTTTCTTCAGTAGGTTGGACCTCAACTGTAGAAAAACAGGAAAGACGAGTTCCACTTACGTGCACAGAATGGACTGGTCCTCTCGATCTGAGAACAGAAAGGAAAAAGGCCGTGAATTAGAATTAGCTCCTAGCTAATGGCCCTCCCCAGCCCCCCCGCCCCCGTCCTAAACTCCTGCTCACTGGCCCTACCAAAGGTGGCAAGGGGTCAACTGGGCTCTTTGCTCAGGGCACAGGGGACAAGAGCAAAGCCAGGAGGGCAGCAAAGCCCTTTTAGATACTCTTCCCTACCCCTGAGAGTCCTGGAGGCGGCCCCAGAAAGCTGCTGAATTCTGACTAGTTCAGAAGGCAGTGGGCATCCCAGCCCCACCAGCTGTGGGGGGGTCCCAGGAGCTCACTCTGCCAGATAGAACAGACTGGGGTCCCACTCGGCCACTTTCCAACTCTGTGGCGTTGGGTGAATGGTCTTCACCCCTCCGTGCCTCAGTTCCTGCACCTGGAATGTAGGGAAGTGGACAGTTTGGGTTTGAAAACCTAGCATTTTCCTTTTCTGGGAAGACCATCCCATGTTCCTCTAGGAGATGTGCCCCCGGCCCCATCCCTGGCATCATATACCCCATTTTGGTGGGGCTGCCCCACTCGGTCCCCCAGCCAAGTGGATGGGGACGCACAGCAGGTGGACAGAGCCGCGAGGGGCCTTACTTCCTGCCCCCAGATCCCAAGGAGCCCGTCCCTGCCATTTCTGAGGCTGGATCGCCAGTCTTCCCACCCCATCTGTGAGCCCCCTGATAATCCTGCATTCATTCCTTTCCTAGATAAGGTGCCAAGTCGGTCTCTGTTGCTGACCACCAGAGAACCCAGGCAGGGGACACAGGGCATCGTGAGATTAAACACGATCAAGCAAACGCTACAGATCACCTTCTACTCTTAAAGTGGCCACTTCCTCTCCTACGAGGGATACTGGGAGAGTTACGGGCACCTTCAATCCTTGGCGAATTAACCGAAACTGAGAAATCAGAGCATCTTAACGCTCTCCCACTTTAGAAGTTTGTTAAAGAGTCCAACGTAAATTTACCATGTGATCGGCTCTCCAGTTGTTGGCATATACCCAAGAGAACTAAAAGCCTGTATCTCTCCAAGACGGACCCCTGAACATTCACAGCAGCATTATCATAAGAGCTAAAAAGTGGAAGGGACCCAAATGCCCATCACCCGGTGAATGGATAAACAACAGGTGGTCTATTCATACAAGGGAATATCATTCAGCCATAAAGACAGTGACGTACTTGTCACACAAGCTACAACACGGATGACCCTTGAAAATACTGTGCTAAGTCAGACACAAGAGGCCACATATTGTAGGACTACGTTTACACAAAATGTCCAGAGTAGGCAAATCCATAAAGTCAAAAAGCAGATCAGCAGTTGCCCGGGGCTGGGGGTGGGGTGACTGCAAATCGGCATTTGGGGTTCTGAAACCGGATTAGGGTGATGCTTCCATAATACTGTCGGTTTACTAAAAACCTCTGAAAAGTTTACCCTTAAAATGGGTGAATTTTTGGTACGCAAATATTATCTCAATAAAGCCATCTTTAAAACGCCAGTGCCCTGGGGCACCTGGGTGGCTCAGTCGGTTACGCGTCCGACTTCGGCTTAGGTCTTGATCTTGTGGTTCATGGGTTCGAGTCCCGCATCGGGCTCTGTGCTGACCGCTCAGAGCCTGGAGCCTGCTTTGGATTCTGTGTCTCCCTCTCTCTCTGGCCCCCTACTGCTCATGCACTGTCTCTCTCTCAAAAACAAATATTAAAAAAAAAAAAATAAGCCAGTGCCCTTAGAGAAGACCCGTACTCCAGAGCAGGGCGACCAGCCTGGCCCACCTCCCACCCTCGGCGCCCATGTGTCCTTTACTTCAATGTGCAGTGACCCCACGAAGCGTATTCTTGCTTTTGTTCAGATCGCTCCTGCTGCACAGGCCTTCCTTTCTTTGTTTCCTGACCACCTCCTGGTCCCTCAGCCTCAAAGATGACACCTCTTCCAAGAAGCCTTCCCCATGGAGAGGGAGCCAGGGGATGGCTTGGCTGTAAATCTCCTTCAACAATGTCAAGCTTCCACAGATAGGTAACCTTGCTAGAGACACTAAGCCCCAAGAAAAGCCTCCAGCCCCCTCAGTAATGTCGGCCTCCAAGCTCCTCCCAGGCAGAACTTCAGGAGCTGTCACTGGTCCCTGCCCTTCCCTAAGACACATATGACATTTCGTGCCCCTGGTCCCATGGTAGTTGTGCTCCCCAAGCACTCGGTCCCAGGTGGGCTTTTTTCCATTGCTTGTGTCTGTGCCCCCACAGGACCATGAAATCCTCAGGCAGAAGCACCCAGTTCTGGAACTCTTTTCCTTCAGTCTCTAGACCTCCCAGCTCCCCAGCCCTGAGCTCCAGATACAGAAAGTTTAGCTTGTTAAAGCTACCCCCCAACCTAGGAGAAGGGCACTTCTTGATGGGGAAGCTCAATATAGGTGCGAAAAATTGACTTGTTTATTCATTCATTCAACAAATACTATCAGACATGATGGCGAGCCCTAAAAATATCCCATAGTAGCAGGTAATACATAGCACTTCCTCTGTGCCAGGCCTTGTTTGAAGCACTGACCTGTATTAACACATTCAGCCCTCGCACACCCTGGAGATAGGTTATCTTATTCCCATTACACAGATGAAGAAACTGAGGCACATAGAAATCTTAAAAGTTGCCCACAGTTACACAGCAGTGGATGAGGCAGGATCTGAACCCAGCACCTACTATTTGTTGGGACAGACACAGTGGCAGGCACTTCCTATGTGTGACCTTTGATCCCGACCCTTTCCAGGTTGAGGTAACAGAGGTTGGGTGGCCCAAAGTGACACAGCCACTTCGGTGACTGACTACGGTTTTGAAGCACTGTGGGTCAGAGTGTGGGCTCTTTCTGCTTCCTGCAGTACAGGAGACAGAGCATGGGTCCTGAGGGGCTCAGACTGCAGGGGATCCGGGAAGGTGCTGGAGGACAAGGCAGCTTGGGGAGACCAGCACAGCCCCAGCCACGTGAAGGAGTGAGGGCTCTTCCCAGGCCAGGAAAAAGCTATGCTCAAGTCTAGGTGGAAGAAGGAACCCAGGCATGAAAGGGTCTCTGCATTGGAAGGATCCACTTCCCAAGAATTGGATCCTAAATCTGTAAACCTGTCCTACCACCACTGTCATGGTGGGTCTAAGAACCATCTCATCCCGCCCACATTGTCTATCTCCCTATACTGGAAACAAGTTTTACTGTGGAAGTGGGGGCTTGTATGTTTTGTTTAACATTGTATCTCCAGTACCTGGATGGATGGATGGATGCATGCATGCATGCATGGACAGATTAATTGGTAGATACATGGATGGATAGATAGATGGATGGATGGATGGATGGATGCATGCATGCATGGACGCATGGATGGATGGACAGATGCATGTATGTATGTATGTATATATGTATGGATGGATGGATGGATGGATGGACAGACGGGTGGACGGATGGATGGATGGACGGATGGATGGATGGATGCATGGATAGATACATGGATGAACAGATTAATTGGTAGATACATGGATGGATGGATGGATGGATGGATGGATGAATGGATGGGTGGATGGATGGACGGACGGATGGATGCATGCATGCATCCATCCGTCCATCCATCCATCCATCCATCCATTCATCCATCCAT
>NC_064815.1:7298620-7348872 GCF_023721935.1 Panthera uncia
GGCTGGATGGATGGATGGATGCATGGATGGACAGATGCATGGATGGATGGATGGATGGATGGATGGATGGATGGATGGATACACGGATGGACAGATTAATTGGTAGATACATGGATGGATGGACGGATGGATGGATGGATGGATGGACAGATGCATGGATGGATGGATGCATGCATGGATGGATGGATGCATGGATAGATACATGGATGGACAGATTAATTGGTAGATACATGGATGGATGGATACATGGATGGATGGACACATGGATGGATGGATGGATAGACAGATGGACAGACGGATGGATGTAACTGGAGAATGCCATTCCTGTGTATCACTGGGGAACAGAGAGGACAGTAATGACCGTATCTAGAGGAGCAATTTATGTCACAGAAAGATGTGGCCCACTGCAGGGCAAGATGAATGGGATGAATGAGCAAGCTCCATGGATCCTATGCCACCTCCACCTCCAGTCAATCTTCCTTTTCTTCTCTCAGATTACAGACGGACATCTTGGTGGCCTGGTCGAGCCAAATCCTCACAGCAAAAGGCAGAAGTACCAAAAGACTATTTATTTTGTCTTTCTTGCTCTCACGTTTTCCACCTTGAGGTGGTAGCATGGGCCTCAGCTGCCTGTGAGGGCCACGTTCAGGGGGTGTGGAGACACTCCATTCAGGCAAGTCCGACCTCTGAGCTGAGGCTAAGGGAAGGCCCTTGCAGGGAGAAGGGCCCCAGGAACCCAGAGGACAGAGAGACAGAGCGCTCCCCTTCCGCATCGGAGCTCCCTCACCACACAGTCCCCTCTTCCAGTATAGCTGTACTGACTGCTACCTACACCCCCATCTTCTTCTATGATTCCTGGCCGCCCCATACCTTTCCAGAAACACCCACACCTGTGTCTAAAGACAGACACCCAAGTTGGTTACTCCAGCAACATCAGTAGTAGCAAAGGCCAGAAGCAAACTATTTAACTGGCCCGTCCACTAAAGAACAGTTAGTTAAATAACTGTTAGTATTTAAATTCTGGCACGGCTGTATTATGGCACATTAGGCAGCCAGGAAAAAGAACCCGGGAGGTGTTTACAGACTGATGCAGAACACTCTCTATGCCAAGATATATTAAGCTAAAAATCAAAGAGCTAGGAAACACAGCACTATGACTTTTGTGTTTTAAAAAGAGGAATTTACATACACATGCATGCACACACATGCCCACACACACACGTACGTGTATATGCACACGCACCCTCAGATACTTGTATATGCATCAGATATACTGCAAAGACACACTCTAGATGTGGCCAACAGTGGCTGTCCCCGAGGGGAGGGTCTGAGGGACTGAGAATCAGAAGAGGTAGGACCCTTACTTTCACTCCGTCTGCTTCTAACCTGGTCATGTTGGTGACGGGAGCAGGCATAACCATTCCCTCATTCCACCAAAAAATGGTTAGCGAAAAAATACTCTTTACTGCTCTCGAGGAAACCATTCTAATCCCAAAGCTTAGGACACAGGAGAGGAACAGCGGCTCCCCCCTCCAGAGTGCTCACTGCACCTGTGTGGAGCTCCTTCGGGACAGCCACCCATCCAATTCCCACGGCAGCCCGGGAGGTGGGCACTGACATCACCCCCATTGTACAGATGAGGAAAACAGAACGCAGAAGTGGGGTGACCGGCCAAGGTCACCGTGGCCTCCCAAAAGAGAGGTCTGCTCTGAAACTCAGAAGGTGACCTTATTTACAGAGAGGGTCTCACAAGCGGAATTAAAGGATCTCCAGATGACATGACTCCGGACCTGGGGTGCAGCCTAAACTAATAATGGGTGTTTTTATTTCTAAGAGAAAGGAGGATGAGATTAGAGACACAGGGGAAAGGAGGAGGCAGAGGCATAAAGAAGGAGGCAGAGCCCGGAGTGACGTGTCTGCAAGCCAAGGACTGCAGGCCACCACGAGGAGCCACGAGACAGGCATGGCCCAGATGCTCCCCCAGAGTCTCCAGAAAGAGGCAATCCCACCAACGCCTTGACTTCAGGCCAGCAGAGGCGTGGGAGAACCAATCCCATGGTTTTTGGCCACGACATTTGCAGCTGCTTATACAGCCGCCCTAGAGAACGGGCACAGTCGCATCCAGATGGCCAACGGGTACACGGAAAGATGCTCAACATCACTCATCATCCGGGAAATACCAATCGAAACCACAATGAGATACCACCTCACACCTGTCAGAAGGGCTGACGTTGACAACTCAGGCAACAAGAGATGTTGGCGAGGATGCGGAGATGTTGGTGGGAATGCAAGCTGGTACAGCCCCTCTGGAAAACGGTGTGGAGGTTCCTCAACATATTAAAAACAGAACTACCCTACGACCCAGCAATTGCATTCTTAGGTATTTACCCAAGGGATACAGGAGTGCTGATTCATACGGACGCAAGGGTATTGTGCTGCGTGAAATTAGTCAGAGAAAGACAAATATCCTAAGACTTCACTCCTACGTGGAATTTGAGAAACCTAACAGACGAACATAGGAGAAGGAAAGGAAAAATAAGAGAAAAACAGAGAGGGAGGCAAACCATAAGAGACTCCTCAATACAGAGAACAAACTGAGGGTTGCTGGAAGGGGGTCGGGGGATGGGCACCGAGGAGGGTACTTTTCGGCAAGAGCGCTGGGTGCTGTATGGAAGTGATGAACCACGGGGTCCTGCTCCTGAAGCCAAGGCTACACTGTATGTTAACTAACTTGAATACAAATTAAAAAGAAAGAAAGAAAATGAAAATGAACACGGTTTCACAGCTAGCAGGTGGCAGGCTGGGACTCAAACCCACGGTCTGTGGGACTCCAAACCCTTTGCTTTTTTGCCACGGCACCGTTTTCTTTCTTCGGAGAACCCACACTTGTGGACTGGTGGCGCTTCGTCCGGGAGAAGAACAGAAAAAAAACCTTTAGCCTCCCCAGGGCACTGTGGAGAGAGACCGAAGTCAGGGTCACCCCTCCTTATATCTGGGAGATCGGCAGAGGGAGGTGCCCGGCATTGACACAACCACGGGCTCCTTGTTTTGCAATCAGGGAATACGGATGTCTGTGCCTCCAACTTCCCCCCAGGAGGAGAATCTGCTCGGGAACAGAGCAAAGTAGGAAACCCATTAAACACTGACTGAGGAAGCAGGCATGGAGGAGAGGAACCAAGAAGCCTGTGATCAGAGCCAGGCAGGGAGAGACCGCCCTGGGGCTGGCCCGCACAGCCTCCACTATTTTCAGGAACGATTCTGCGACTGACAGACGGAGGGGCTATGTCGATGCATCTGTTTCAGGGGAAAAGGCAGACTTTCCCGGCAGCCCTGGGAGATTTATAGGGTCAGATGCCCGTCCTGGGGCCTTTCCCCCGCAAGGTCCCCAGGAGAGAGGCAGCAGGTCCTAGGGGAAGGCTTAGAAGCTTCCAGGGAGGCTCCACGCTGGGGGCTGCCGGGGACCTCTGGCCGGAGACATTCCCATCGGAAACACACGGCCTCCAAGCGTGGGAAGCTGATAGAGCGACTGGTACGGGCACCAAGAGGGCTTGAAACGGGCACCGCGGACGGACCCGCGACTTCCTGGCTCGTCCCGCCTCCTTCCTGAGCCTGGGCTTGTATCTGACACAACAGAGCAGAGCCCTCTGAACGCGGGGAGCAGGGTCCCCTCCGAGCTCTGCACTCACTGCTTCTTCTGCTCACGCCTCCCTCTTCCTGCCTGATCCGTTCTCTTTCTTCTTCTTTTTCCCATTGAGGTGAAATTCACATAATACAAAATTAACCGAATGAAGCGAATGATTCGGGGGCATGTGGTCCATTCGCAGCATTGCGCACATCTAGTTCCAAAACATTCTTACCAGCCCCAAATAAAACCCCTACCCATTCAGGAGGCACCCTTCACGCCATACCTCCCACACCTGCTGGCAGTGACTTCACATAAATACAACGGTACAGTATGGAGCCTCCTGTGTCTGGCTTCTCTCATTTAGCACGATGTTTGCGAAGTTCACCCCTGTTGTGATATATATCAGAATCCCATTCCTTTTTAGGACTGAATAACATTCCGCTGTACGAATAGAGCATATTTTGTGTATCCGTTCATCTACTGATGGGCATTTGGGTTGTTTCTACCTTTGAGCTGTTGAAAATAGTACTGCTCTGAACATCCAAGCACAAATTTTCACTTGAGTGCTCGTTTTCAATTCTTTGGGGTACACACCCCAATCCATTCTTCAAATGGCACCTTGAAAGTCACCTCCTCTATGATTTTCTCTGACACTGTACCTCCCTGCACTTAAGTTGGAAGGCTTTCAACTGCATGCCCCGTCTGGGGCTGCCAGGGGCAGTGGTTGAAGTTGTACACTGCATAACTCTAAGGGGAACCATTCACACTGGTCATTATAGATTTGTGTATTTATTAAAACAACGTGGCAGCAGATGAAGGAAAAGTGCCTTGAGAAAGGGGTGCCTTTTTCTATTTCTATAAGGGCACCACATGGCCTAGTGGTGGCCCTGGCTGTGACAGTCCAAAAGTTCCCTCCGCTGTAGCACTTAATTTCACTGTGATCATTGTTTCAACCTCAATACTTCTTAGCGGGGAAGAGTACAGATTATCTGGAATAGTAATGGGCCATGTATGATGTAACAGGCAGAATTTTTCTCTTCCGCCTTAGTAAAACTTATGCTACTTTATATTATTTATAATAGCCCCAAAGTAGAGACAATAAAGACATCTGTCGACTGCTAAATGGATACACAAAATGCGGTGCATCCATACAGTGGAGTATCGCTCAGCCATAAAGAAGAAATAAAGCCCTGACTGGACACAACGTGGATAAAGCCTGAAGGAAGCCATGACGCTCAGGGCAAGAAGCCAGGCACACAGGACCACATAGTGCCTCATTCATTCCACGGATAGGATATTTCCAGAAGAGAGACACAGAAAGTAGACGAGGCATCCCGTGGAACTGGAGGCGGGACTGGGAGGTGACTACCCTGGGCACACAATTTCTTCTTGGGGTGAGAGAAATATAAAATTAGATGGTGCTGTGGGGCACCTGGGCGGCTCAGTTGGTTAAGTGTCCGACTCTTGATTTCAGCTCGGGTCAAGATCTTGCGGTTCATGGGACGGAGCCCCGAGTTGGGCTCCACGCTGACAGCTTGGAGCCTGCTTGGGACTCTCTCCCTCCCTCTCCCTCTCTCTCTGCCCCTCCCCTGCTCATGTTCATGTGAGTCCATACACACATGCTCTCTCTCTCTCTCAATATAAATAAACGTTTTAAAAATAAATAAAGCATACCACAATAAACCTTTTTAAAAACACTATGCTAATCTTACACCATCTCTGAATTAAGAGATTGGACTCCTTCAACAGAGCTATTCATTTTTCGGAGGTTTCAAAACTGCTTTTCACGCTTCTCCTACTAGCCTGTGAGCTGCTGGAGGTCAAGGGCTGGCCGTGATTCCGGGTGCCGGGAACAACGCCGGACACATAGGAGGTACTCAAGAAATGCTAACTGATTGGCATCTCGCTCTCTCTAAGGCAGTTGAGACCGAAGCAATGGGAAACACTTATGTCTGTGTTCACATAACCCCTTGGCAAACAAGTCCTGACCCCCGACTGTGTGCCAGCCACCGGAAACCTGAAGTTCACTAAGACCTACTCAGTGTGCTTTTGAGAGACTGATGATCCAGTGTGGGAGTCAGATGGGTAGAGCAATGACTTCAGGAAGGGAGGAAATGCTGGGGGCACCTGGGTGGCTCAGTCGGTTAAGCGTCTGACTTTGGTTCAGGTCATGATCTCACGGTTCACGAGTTCAGACCCCGCGGCAGGCTCTGTGCTGACGGCTCGGAGCCTGGAGCCTGCTTCGGATTCTGTGTCTCCCTCTCTCTCTGCCCCTCCCCTGCTCACACTCTGTTTCTCTCTCTCAAAAAATGAATACCCATTTAAAACATTAAAAAAAAATAAATACATAAAGCGAGCAGAGCCTACGACGGGTATTTGCCCAAAATGCTGTGTAAGACAACTAGCTTGGCAGCTGCCTGAGAGCCAACAAGTCTTCTCAGCTGAAGCGATTCTGTGCTACGTGGAGAAAGACGTGTAGTGTTTCCCCAAGAGGAGACACCAAAAAAGCAGAGCATCTCAAGCAGGGGCCCTGGGCCACAGTAGGTCAGAGATGGAAGGGACACCGTCCGGGAGCAGAGATCTGCAGGGCCGGGGCTGGCATGCCAAGGTCGCTCAGCCCAGAGACCCGGCGTTCCCCTCACCTCACACGCACCCCTGCACACCCCTCCCTCCCCTCCTTCCCCCACCCTCGGGGTCCGGCCTTGGGCCTGCAAGTCTGTGAGTGAGATTTCTGAGCAGATGATGGGCTCCAGCGGTCCCTCCCCCGAAGCTGGCCTGAAGATTCTCAGGGGACGCCCAGCCCCCCACAGACCAGCTATTTCGGCCCGATCCCAAACACAAGCTCGTGGTTTATCGCTGGGAAGCCAGAGGCCTGCAGGCTGACCATAAAAGGAGAAAACAGACCCAGGCTCACTGCTTCTTTTCCTTCCCATGCCAGGCTGCTGTGGGACCCAGCGAGAGGGCAGCGGCCAAGCCCGTGTCCCTGTAGGGTCACCACTACCCACCCCGCCGCCCCTCACCGCAGCCAGTCAAGAAGGGAGGACACAGGCCCCACCGTGTGCAGAAGAGAAGTAGCCCCCCTAGTGCCACGTGTGAAGGCGGTTGTCAGAGGATTCCAGACCCACGGTGAATGTCAGTGCTGGGCCTCAACTGCGGGACCTGGCATGACAGCTAACACTTATCACACCCACTGCGAACAGGCACCGTGTTCCCCGTGCACTTGTGAACCCTTGCAACAACTGGGGTGAGCACAGTGATTAGCCTCACGGGGCGAGAGAGGAAACTGGGGCACAAAGGAGTGGGTGCATCGGCAGAACAGGGATTTGAACCCAGCTCAGGAGCTGATGCCCGAACCCACCACCCTGGAGGTCAGGGCCCTTCTCTTTCTCTGGTCTTGATCTGCCACCTTCTTTCTCCCCCAGCAGAGTGGGCAGCAAGAGATTCTGAGTGGGAAGAGACATACTCTGAGGGTTCATGCAGGACCCAGCAGGAATTTTCCACACCTACCCAAAGCTCTGGCATCTTTTTGTTTGTTTACTTATTTTGACAGAGAGGAAGCGAGCAGGGAGGAGCAGAAAAAAGAGGAGAGAGGGAGGGAATCCCAAGGAGACTCCTCACTGCCAGTGCAGAGCCTGACGTGGGGCTTGAACCCACGAACTGTGAGATCACGACCAGAGCCGGAATCAAGAGTCACATGCTTAACTGACTGAGCCACCCAGGCGCCCCAGGTCTGGCATCTTTTCTTTTTTAATTTATTAAGAAAATTTTTCATCTTTATTTGTTTTGAGAGAGAGACAGAGGGTGAGCAGGGGAAGGACAGAGAGAGAGAGGGAGACACAGAATCCGAAGCAGGCTCTGGCATCTTTAACAGCAGACGTGGCCAGTTGGCGGGTGGGACACGGGAAGACCGATATTTTCACGGTCAGCACAGAGCCCAGCACAAGGCTCGGTCCCACCAACCGCGAGATCACGACCGGAGCTGAGATCGAGAGTCGGAGGCTTAACCGACTGAGCCACCCAGGCGCCCCCTGGAAGTCCCTTACATAGCACGTGTGTTTGTGTAATGATTTGATGAATACCTGGGTCTCCCTCCCCTTGTGTGTCCCCACGGAGTAGACTGTGCCCCCCCCTCACCAGCCCACCCCCCCACAGCGGGGCCTTGGTTAACACTGTTGAATCAAAGGCGACCAGGGATTTCCTCTGGGGTTGGGAGGACAGAGAGGGAGGAGGAGGCCGGAGCGTGCATTTCTCATCAGCGATTATCAGCCAGAGCTCCCCAAGTCCCTTGAGCATGCCTGCTCCTTCAACTCAGTATTTACTGCTTGTTAAAAAATAAACAAACTCTCCCTAGCTCTCTCCCCTCCGTGCAAGACACCACAGGGAGGTCCCTAAAAGGCTCATCCGACGATCCTCTATGCTTCCTCATTTCCGGGCAAAGAACGTGAACTGCCCATGACAACTCAGCACCGACCTTGCTTGGTCACGGCGTGTCAGTGAGGACCGAGTCAGGCAGAAGGAGCCACCCCCCACCACCCTGCCAGGCCAGACACAGAGCCGCGACAAAATCTCCGAAGACCACGCATCCGGTCCCCTCTCTTGGGGGGCGTTGTAGGAACACGGTCTCTGGAGCAAAACGACTTGACATGACTTCCTGGTCCCACCTCTTGGGCAAAACACTATTCTTTTGAGGAGAAGAGTGATAAAAATCCATACCCTTCAAGGATATGGAAACAGTGATGTCAGACTGGATGCACAAAGCTGACAATTAACCCATGGCACGTCGGAGAATGCAGCGCTCGCTAGGATCATCACCAGGGCCATCATCAACGTCATCCAAAATAGTGAGCCTGCCAAGGCGTCTAGACGGCAATGATTCTGTCCCAAGAGGACGGGGTATTAGGCCAGGTCCGGCCCTTTCTAATGGGAAGGCCCAAGCTAGTCCCTTAGCCTCCTGGGGCCTCAGTTTCCTGGTCTGTTAAACGGGGGCAACGGCACTCTGGTACCATACCACCGCCGACGAAAGTCAGTGTTTTGAGGGTGGCAGAGGGTGACGTCTCCAGCTGCACAAGGACTGGAGGGCCAAGTCATCTGGTACGCTGAGTCTCCTTTTTGTCTAACGGGGAGGCTGTTCTGAGGCAGGGTGCTGCCCTGCGTGGTGCTGGAGAGGGCCGAGCCGTGCAGGCTTTACAGAGCAGTGAGCCAGGGCAGGGGCGGGGGTTGGAGGGGACATTGGTGCCCTTCCTCTCTCTGCCAAGTTCACAGAGCGGCCCTGGGGGGGGGGTTGGTGACCCTGAGCTGCCCCCCACCCCCCAGGGCCCGCCAACCACAGACAGAGCGATGCGACTGAGTGTGGGAACTTGCAAAGCAAGAGAGCCTAGAGGTTAGGTCACCCCACCTCCCAGATGGCTCTCCAGCTTAAAGAGGGTTTGAGCTGACAGAGGCCAGCTGGCTGTTGTTTCTTTTCTAATCCCCTGAGAGTGGCCGTTTGGTGCTAATTACACGAGGACAAAACGCGTCCAGACGCGATCTTGCACGGGGTAACACATCCTGAGGGCTGTACTCAGCACATGAGAATGAAATCCTATGCGCCCTCCACACTCTTCCCCCCTACCCCCACCTGCAAACCACTGCAGGGGAGGCGGGAGACCCAAAGTGCTACGTCAAGGGTGGTGTTTTCCCCACATTTATTGTGTTAATTTGCCCCAGTCAACAAACTGTCCTAGGCAGCCCAGGCTTCAACACCCTGACCGTCTAGGAGCAAACAGCCTTCCATGGGGGTACAGTCGGGGGCTCAATGCAGCAGCTGGAGCCCCCCACTGACCAGGCGAGCCTTCAGCTTGGGCGTCAGATAAACCCAAGTTCAAATCCAGCTCTGACATGTTTGGAGCTTTTGACAAGTTCTTCTCCTCTCTGAGCCTCAGTTTCCCCAGCTATAAAAGGAGGCTAATAATGACACCCGCTTGGGGCACCTGGGTGGCTCAGTCGATTAAGCGTCTGACTTCAGCTCAGGAGGTCATGATCTCACGATTCGTGGGTTTGAGACCTGCGTCAGGCTCTGTGCTGACAGCTCAGAGCCTGGAGCTTGCTTCAGATTCTGTGTCTCCCTCTCCCTGCCCCTCCTCCGCTCATTCATTCCCCCTCTCTCTCTCAAAAATAAATAAACATTAAAAAAAATTTAATATTAGCACCCGCTTCCCATGTTGGATTATCCGACAACTCACATAACCACAGACCCATGTGCACATGCACACACGGGAAGGAATGAAGGGAAAAATAATGAAAAATTTTGGAAGGGTATAGTATTTGCTGTTTCATGAAAACCAGGAAGGAAAATGTTATGGGGAAACATAAAAACTTTGTTGGCCTTCCTGGCTTTATAATTTAGTATTGCTTGTATTCTAGATTACATATGTGGGCACTATAATAGTTTCAAGGCTTGATTTTATTATTTTTTTTAATGTTTATCTACTTTGAGAGAGACAGTGCAAGCAAGGGAGGGACAGAGAGAGAGGGAGACAGAGGATCTGAAGCAGGCTCTGGGCTGACAGCAGTGAGCCTGATGTGGGGCTCGAACTCACGAACTGGGAGATCACCACCTGAGCTGAAGTTGGACGCTCAACCAACTGAGCCACCCAGGCACCCCAAGGTTTCATTTTAAAGATCTTAATCTGATCCTGTCTGCCTTGTAGGTTTGGGGTAAGGATTGATAGAGAATATTCCCAGAAAGCATAGGGCAAGCACACAATAAAAATCCACTATTATCCTTATCACCACTTTGGAAAAGAAGGTTTGAGAGAGTTTCCATTGAAGGAGAGTGGGTTGAACACATGCATTTAAGGCTCCTTCCTCCCCAAACCTGAGTGAAATGACAGTAAAGGGATTTTTCAAACACACGTGGAGCAGGTGAACCAGAGAAGAGAGAGTAAATAGCAACGAAATCTGGGAAGCCAGAAAACAGGATGAGTGATGGCAGTCCCAGGGAAGAAGTGTGAGCTGACAATGGAGAAGACTGGAAGAAAAGTGATTTCATCCCAGAATCCCCTGTGCACCTCCCTCTCCCCCTCCACTGGCCAAACCTCAGTAACCAGCTGCACCAGGGGGTCTCTGGAAGAATGGGTGAAGGAGCACTCATAAACATGAGGATGAGCTCAAAGTCGGCTTGAGAAGCTGCTGGAAAAGCCAGATACCTTCCACACTCCCTGCAGCCAAATGGCTGCCCTTCCCACAGCCCACAGAAAGGGGCAGATTTTATTCTCTGGAGAGCATTAAACAGAGAGTCCCTGGCCTGGGGTGCACCAGGGACCATATGAAAAGGAAAACGTGCAAGTTTCACTCCACAGTTTGAAGCCCTTAGCCTCTTAACTACAGTTTCAAAATACTGGTACACAGGGGCGCCTGGGCGGCTCAGTGGGTTAAGCATCTGACTCTTGATTTTGGCTCAAGTCATGATCTCACGGTTCATGGGATTGAGCCCCATGTTGAGCTCTGCTGTTGGCACAGAGCCCACTTGGGATTCTCTCTCTCCCCCTACTGCCCCTCCCCCTCTTACTTGCTCGCACCCATGTGCGCGCTCGCTCTCTCTCTCTCTCTCTCTCTCTCTCAAACACACACACACAAGCAACCAAAATGACTGTGGACAGATCTTGACCCTCCAGGCAGAAGACAACACAAATCTTCCCTGAAAAATCTGATCAGCCCAAGGAAAGATGGAAAGAGCAATTGGAAGTGCTCCAGGGAAGAGCCAAGCTCATCCCCAGCAAGCTATTCATGCAAGTTCAGAGTGCCCATCACTGCTGTGGTGCCCATGCACTGATGCATCCCTGATGCACGGATAGCCAAGAATCAGCAAACTTCTGAAGAAAGCTATTAATATGTCAGACAGAAATGGAAATAAGTCAATAGGAAAAGAACCATCCTGGAGGGAACAGACTCAACATGGAGACGAATCCTCCAAGGAAAAGGACATCACATCACATGGGGAAAAAATGCTATAAGAAAGAAATATTCAGGAAACAAAATAGAGTTCTTAGAAATTACACACACACACACACACACACACACACACAAACAGAAATTAAAATTTAATGGAAGGTTTGTAAGACAAAGTTGAGGAAAGTGTGCAGAAAAGGCTAAGAAGATGAAAAAGGGATAGTGCCAGAGTTCAATTCTGGACACGAGAAAACTTCTAGAGAAGCAGAACAGCGAATACAGAGAAAAAATAAATCATCAAGGAAGTAATTCACGAAAATGTCCCAGAACTTAAGGCCATGAGTTTACAGATTAAGAGGGTCCATGAAGTCTCCAGCACAATGGGTGAAAACAGATCCATGACAAATCCCATCATCATGAACAGGGGGATAAAGAAGGGTCTAAAAGCCTCCAGAGAAGGAGGGGAATAAATTGGTCACACACGAACGATTAAGACTCCAATTGGCTTTTATCTTCTCAAAAATGACACAAGCTAGAAGACTGTGAAGCGATGCCTTCAAAATTCTGAAAGAAAACTATTTGTTGCTTGAAATTTTAAACCCAGCTAAACTAGCCGTCACATATTAGAGAAGTATCAAGTCTTCAGATGAGATATGCAGGATCTCAATCTGCCTCATACACATCCTTTCTTGAGAAGGCACTAGAAAAGGTGCTCCATTTAAACAGCACAGCAAATCAAGGAAGAGGAAGGCATGAAACCAGGGCCAAGGAATCCACCAAGAGAGCAGTGAAGTGAATTCCAAGCATGGTTAGGAAGGTCTCGGATGTCAGCTACCAGTCATGGAGGGTAGCCAGGGCAGCTCAGAAGCCTCCAGTTGCAACCACCTTCAAGGAGAAGCTGTAAGTAGGGTCCCCAACACATATCTAGACATAGTGAAGGGGGATTAGCACATTTAGAAAGGAGAATCTGGGGAAGAGTTAGTGATTAAGTACATCCATTCATTATCAACAAGTATTAACTGAGCAGCTTCTATATGCTGGGCACCAGTAGGTATGCTGGAGATACAGAAATGAATAGGCAGACAAGGATACAGTCTGGTTCTTAGGCAGTTGATGGGTCCTCAGGAACTTAAGGGATCACTCATGTAACACATTCAAAGATTACATTCTACATTCACCGCATGTGTTATCCATCCCAACCCACCTCTTCACACCCCATCTTGTTCTACAAAAACTTTGTGGAGGAGGAAGCCACAGTTGCTTGCTTTATGTCTCCAACAAGACAGAAAGCTCGGGGCGCCTGGGTGGCTCAGGCGGTTAAGCGCCCAATTTTGGCTCAGGTTCACAATCTCACGGTTCGTGGGTTCAAGCCCCGCGTCGGGCTCTGTGCTGACAGCTCGGAGCCTGGAGCCTGCTTCTGATTCTGTTTCTCCCTCTCTCTCTGCTCCTCCCCTGCTCATTCTCTGTCTCTCTCTGTCTCTCAAAAGTAAATAAACATTAAAACAAACCAAAAATAAAAGACAGAAAGCTCCTTGTGGCTCCCGGCCAAATGACCTTACAGACTGGGACAGCAATATTCATCAACGGAGTCACAAACTGGGCCTACACTTTCCTTTGCAAAAACCAAATTTCCCCTTTAGAGAGAAGAAGGTTTTTTTCCCCAAAGCTTCCACTTTTTTCCCATGATCTGTTTCATTGGAGTCTATCATTGCCAGTTTTCCAGAAAGGACCGGGTAATGCCAAAATGAATGCCTCAGTAGCAACTGCTGATTAACATTTGCACTCAATAGTTTATCTTTTATGGATGGGCGTGCTCACAGTTAATGGATTTCCCTTGGGGGTTAAAATGTGCCAACGCTTCTAAGTCATTTTCCATCTCACTATGTGATTTTGTGTCAAACTGTAGAGCCCACAGGGAATGGAATGTATTGACATGGGGATCCCCGTCATCGAGTATTACCGTGCCCCACAGTCGGGAGGTTGTCTGCGGAAGCCAAATGATCCCGACACAGAACTATTCTTCGATGAGTTCACCACTTAGGAAACCAGACCCCACTGAAGCAGCCCCCTCTGGTCCCCATCACTGCCTCTTATCCAACTCAGCAGCTTTATCTTGCTGATGACGGGGTGTCAGCACCCACCATCATCCACACACACACACACACACACACACAACAAACCAGCAGCCATGCACAACAGACAATTTCCCTAAAGGTGCAATGTGTCGCGAGGTCAATGAGCTCAGAGAGGCCACGAAGGAAGTCACGTCCGTTCACAACTAAATTGTGACCACAGAGTCACCGCGAACGACAACATGGTAGTATTTTAAGAACAATGAAACAAAAGAACACTTGGGAAAACTCTAATAAGTCTGCAAAAATTATCCTCTTCAGCTGGTGCTGCAGAGATCAAACACGACGTGAGGAACGCTGCGATATGCTCTCACGTGATTTTGTCCAAAGAGAAAAAAAAAAAAAGGTTAAAAAATATCAACCCTGGGGCGCCTGGGTGGGCTCAGTCCGTTAAGCGTCTGACTTCAGCTCAGGTCATGATCTCACAGTTCGTGAGTTCCAACCCTGCATTGGGCTGTCTGCTGTCAGCACAAAGCCCACTTCGGATCCTTTGTCTCCCTCTCTCTCTGCCCCTTCCCTGCTCTCTCTCTCTCTCTCAAAAATAAATAAACATTAAAAAAAATCAGCCCTTAATTTTATACTCAATGTAAGAATTGGCATCTAGTTCCAATTATAGCCAAATTCCTATCGTATGCAGATAAAATAAATTTACAATTTGCAATGTCATTGCCCCAGCCCAGTCAAAACGTCTCCCCCCCCCACCCCTTCCAGTGAAACTTTGGTCCCTGTTTTAAGTGACCTTTTTTTTCTGGAATCAGTTATTTTCAGACACTCAAAACTCCCTTCATTTCAAGACTTTCAGCTCAGTTACCACACGAAAGGCTGCATACCAAAGGTTAATGGTGGTGACCTCTGGGTGAAAGGATTATGGGTGCTGGTATATTCTCATTAGCTTAAGTATATGTTTTTATTTTTTCTAGAATGAACATAAAATATTAACGGTTGTTTTTTTTTTTAACTTACACACATGTATTTTAAGAGCACTGTGGGAGTGCTTACCTGTGACTTTCCCTTCCCCTTCGCTAATGGAATTTCATTTCATTCCAGTATTCAGGAAAAAAATGGGCTTGTGGGAGCTCCCTCAGCTCCAGGAAAGAGCCAGGAATAGTCTGAACCAATTATGAAGGTCCCGGTCCTGTTTGCCAACCCTGGGTTTAGAGGTCGGCATGTGACCAAGTTTTAATTAATAAGATGTAAGGGGATGCCTGCTGAGGAATTCCTGGAAAAGATTTTTCTCCCGGGTAAAAAAAAGAGACATGGAAAAAAGAACCTAGCCTTCCACTTCCTTCATGCGTTCCGCTATCATCGCATGAAGACATGATATCTGGAGCTATGGCTGCCATCTTGTAACCATGAGGGAGAAGCCGAGAAAATCCCAGAGAGGTCTGTTTTTGAGCTGCTGGATTAACTAACCCTGAAATCGTCCACCTGTTCTCTTCTTGTTACGTGAGATAATAAACTCCTATTGTTTAAGCCGCTTTAATTGGTTGCTACGTGGGGTTTTTTTGCAACCCAAAGCACCCCCAAATGCCATGAATGCTGCAACTTTGTGATGTTCAACTTCTTTAAAAAGGTATGTGAATCATCACTGTTAACTTTTCCATCAAGGGAGACCACAAAGAAATGTTTCTGTTTGTTTGTTTTTCTAAACAAGGACACGTATCTAACTCCAGGAACCATCGCGTCACAACCCGAGATTACATGTCCATGTAGCCATCTTTGCAAGGCTCCCTCTGCTGGTTGTTGAAGGTAATGGCAGCCCCAGGTCTGCAGTGGTCCAGCTTGGGTCATACTTGTAGGGTTTGACCTGCTCTGTCAGTAACTTGGGGGCACTTCTACCTGAGACCCTCTAGCTTGAGGGGTGTCTCCAAGGCACACCTGGATCCCTGCCCTCAGGAACTTCCAGAACGGAGTTCTCCATTCCTGACTCACAACACTCTTGGAGGTAGCTATCCCAGAGGTTGACAAGTCAGACCCAAGGGCCGGGCAGTAAACACAAATGAGTGCCCCCAGTCCTGGGAAACTCATGCCCTCTCTAAACGGATGGTTGACATGTGGGAACACAGGCCCAGTGTTGGCAGATGTTCCGATATTTTCACAAGAACCTAAGTCGGTTGTGTCTGACTTCAGCTCAGGTCACGATCTCACGGTTCATGAGTTCGAGCCCTGCGTCGGGCTCTGTGCTGACAGCTCAGAGCCTGCAGCCTGTATCCAGTTCTGTGTCTCTCTCTCTCTCTCTCTCTCTCTGCCCCTTCCCTGCTTGTAACTCTCTCTCTCTCTCAAAAAACATAAAATAAATAAAATAAACATTTAAAAAAAAGTTGACAACTACTTCAAGTATCCTGAAAACTCTGTGTGGACCAAACCAAAGTTATCTGAAGGCTGGATACAGCCCATTAGCTGCTGATTCACAACCTCAGGACTATTTGCACCTCATAGTCATGTAGCAATTATATACAGCTTTAGGACTGGCAAAGCCCTTTTCTGCTGCCCTCTCCCAAGCGTAAGGAGACAGGAGAACTCCTGTATCTCAAGACCAGATCCATTTATAAGATGAAAAATCCTCTCACCCCTCCCCAAAGATCAACGGCACTGGGATGGGTGCTGTTCTTTTTACGATGCTCCCAAAACACCCGAGGAGGAAAGCAAGGGCTCGACCCTGCTGAGGCAAAGGGATTTGTTGAAAGAAGACCAAGGTTGTCCAACAGGTAAAGCTCACAACTTGGAGATGCCCCAGTTTCATTTTCTTGCCTTATTACACTGGCTAGGACCTCTAGTACATATGATGTTGAACAAGGGTGGTAAGAGGAGACACCCTTACCTTGTTACTCGTCTTAGGGGGCAAGGATTCAACCTGTCACTATCACTATCAAATCTGATGTTATAGATTTTTTGGACATTCCTTATACCAGGTTGATGAAAGTCCCTCCTTTTCCTAGTTTGCTGAGATACTTTCTCATGAACAGATACTAAGTTTTGTCAAATGCTTTTTTCTGCACCTCTGGATTGGTGGTGTGGTTTTTCTTCTTTAGACTGTCATATTGACTGATTTTTGAAGAGTGAACGAGCCTTGCATTCCTGGAGTAAGCCCTCCTGGGTCATGGCCTGGGTTCCCAAGCACTTTGAGAAACTCGTTTGCCTCTGTTGGAAAGCGTAGGTAGTAACACCGACCCTATCCCATAGATGGTGAAGATTTAAAAAAAAAGAGAATGTGTGTGTTCCTGTTAAAGGAGGTCTGTGCCTTGACCCAAAGTGCTATTCAAATAGAGGCTAAGAAGAGGCCCCACAACTGCAAATGTCTGTTTTCCAAGCTTCTGGCATACCCAGCCCCGCATGAAGCACAGTAGATGCAGTCCATGACCCATAAAGCACAACAAAGTGATTTTAGATGCCACTCAGATTATTATTTTAATTTTAATAGTCACAGGGGCGCCTGGGTGGCTCAGTCGGTTAAAAGTCTGACTGTTGATTTCAGCTCAGGTCGTAGGATTTCATCCCAGGGTCGTGGGATTGAGCCCCACATCGGGCTCCGTGCTGAGCACGGAGACTGCTTACGATTCTTTCTTTTTCCCTCTGCCCCTCTCCCCCACTCATGCTCTCTCACTCTAAAATTTAAAATACTACTACTAATAATTTTAATAGTTATATATTATTTTCCATGTGCATGCAAAAAAAACGTACATAGTTGCAATGTCTAACATCCGGTTTTATGCACGATGATGAGAATAGTTTATGCTTAGTTATTGAGTTATTTATTTACTTATTTAGTTTTAATTTATTTAGAGAGCACAAGCAGGCGAGGGGCATAGAGAGAGGGAGAGAGGGAGAATCCCGAGAAGGCTCCCCACTGGCAGTGTGGAACCCGACTTGGGCTCAAACTCATAAACTGTGAACTCATGACCTGGGCTGAAATCAAGAGTCAGGCGCTTAACCATCTGAGCCACCCAGGCGCTCCTTCACTTAGTGAGCTTTGGCTAAGTACCAGGCTCTGTTCTAAGCCCTGCATGTTCAATAGTTCACTTAATCTTCACATCAGCCTATGAGATAGGTCACAGTTACTGTCATTGGCTTTTGCAGATGAGGAACCAGAGGCACAGAGAGGTTAAGTAGCTTGCTCAAGGTCACACAGCTAGTGAGTGGCAGAGCCGGGATTTAGACACAGGCGCCCCTATTCTAGAATCCATGCTCTTAGCTAAATCTTGTTCAGTCGGAACTAGATTGTGAGAAAGGGAGCTTATGAGAAAAATATGAATATAAGGACATAATTTTTATGAAGTCTAACAAGAGCCAAAACTGAAGGTGACAAAAGTCACAGTAACAGTTACCTTGGGGGGGGGGTTATAAAGGAGGTAGTGACTAGGTCGAGGCATGAGGGAACTTTCTGGAAATCTTTCACATCTTGGTCTGAGTGGTGGTTATAGGACCGCAGACCTATGCAAAAATCAATTTTAGGCTGGACACGACATCTGGCCACCCCCTGCTGTCTGTGTATTTCGCCTCAGTTAAAAGTTAAGAATAGTAATAATAATGAGGCATCAACATGGAGGTAATAAGCAACGGCCTTCAGACTGGAAACGCCTGCATTAAAATCTCCACAAGCTGCGAGACGGACCCTATCACTCCCTTTTTACAGATGGAGAAACTGAGGCTGGAGAGGCAAAGACCTCTCACACCACCCCCCGGGACTCCAGCCTCGGCTGGCTCCAAGTGCAGGGCAGGCTGGCTCAGCCCCAGGGCTGGCAGTCACCCCCTTCCTTCGGAGGTGAGGGCACCACGCGGTCCGCACCCTGACGGCCCCGTAGGGCCGGGGGGCAGCAGAGGGGCCGGGCGCCCCGGCGGCCCATGCCCGTATTTGCCCAAGCTGCCTGCTCTCTCTCGCCCTCCCAGCCGAGCGCCCAGATGCTCAGCTGCCTTCTTTCCCTTTTTCAGTCACAAGGCTCCCGGGGCCCAGTGCCTGCCCGCCAAGCTCCGCATTCTTGGCGAGGATGCAGGCGGGCGGGCCCGGAGGGGAGGAGCTCCGTCCCCGTCCCTGTCCTGGTCCCCGTCCCCCGCTCACCTTGCAGCATGCTCCGGTAGGCCGTGTCGGCGATGGCGTAGATGTGGGGTGGCATCTCGTGTCTCTTCTTGCCCTTGTACATGTCCACGATCTTCTCCGAGTAGATGGGCAGCTGCTTGTAGGGGTTGACCACCACGCAGAAGAGGCCGGAGTACGTCTGCGGACAGAGAACCCGAGTTGACTTCCAGAACACGGCCGCCCAGCCCGCAGGTCCGGGAGCAGCGACAGCCGTCACCGCCTGCGTTCGAACACTTACCGAGCACTCTGTGTGCATTTTCTCCCCGCATCCTCACAGCAAAACTGTTGGATGCGTTCGTCTTGCCGTTTTAGAGATGGGGAAACTGAGGCTTAGAGTCCTCACGGGAACCCCTTGACATCCCTGTTAAGGACAGGGATGGGGGAAGAGGACCAAGGGGCAAGACCGGCTTTCTGGACCACCCGCGTTCTGTTTTATAGCTGTGTGCTTTCCAATCGTCCAGGTTCAGACCTCCCAGAGACTCACGGGCTCGGACCACAGCCACCAACTGTTGGGCACCTACTGTATGCTGTATACACTGAGCTCTAAGCCCTTCACGGGCATCTCTCTATTTAGCTTCCCATCTACCCTGTGACAGTCGCATGGTGATTTCCCTGCCGCCCATATGGCAGATGAAGAAACAGGGTTGGGGAGGTTGTCACACATACACAGCCGGCCAGAAATTTGCACCTAGAGACCATGACGCCTCCTCCCCAGATCTCACGCTCTGCACAGTAAACAAGGTACTCCCTCATCTGTAGAAAAAAAAAACAAAACAGGGACAAACACATCTGTCCTTAAAAAGCATTGGTACTGGGGCACCTGGGCGGCTCAGTGGGTCAAGCATCTGACTCTTGGTTTCGGGTCAGGTCATGATCTCACAGGTTTGTGGGTTCGAGACCCATGGCAGATTCCACACTGCCCCCTCTCTCTCTGTCTCTGCCTCTCTCTCTCTCTCTTCCCCCAACCCTCAAAATAAATAAACTTAAAAAAATTTTATATATATATAAAGATTGGTACTGACACAAGGTACGGCATGGGCGGACCCTGAAAATGGTATGCTCACTATGAAAGACACAAAGGTCACATAGCGTATGATTCCATTTATATGAAATGGCCAGGACAGGCAAATCCATAGAGACAGAAACAGAAACCTGGTTTCCAAGGACTGGGAAGGGTGGGGGGCAGGCCGGGGGGGGGGGGGGGGGGGGGGAGGGCAGTGACTGCTCATGGGTGTGGGGTTATAAAAACGTTCCGAAACGAGACAGGGGTGATAACTGCACAACACAGCGAATGTGCTGAAGGCCACTGAATTGTACCCTTGAAACTGGATCCGGTGGTGAATTGTATGTTACATGGGTTTTACCACAATTAAAACAAAATCATCGTCCTGCCCTACCAAGGGCACAGGAGCATCTGGAAATAATCAGAACAGGGAAAGGGGGTGGAGGCACCCCGCAAACCCCACCACGCGCGCACACGGGAGGCACCATCATCGCTATGGCTGTTCTTTACCGGACATCAGATTGCCCCCTGGGCTGAGGTCACAGCTCAGGGCACAGGTTCTGACCTGCCCCCCAGGAACTGCCTTTCCCGAACGATACCATCAGGGCCGCCAGGGGCTCCAACAGCCCCCAAGCATGTCCTCCCTCCAATTCCCCCTAGAAGGGACTCAAGGAAGAGCCAATGGTCCATCTCTGGGCGACCCTCAGGGCAAAGCCAACACCAGAGAGGTTAAGCAACTTGACCAAAGTCACAGAGTGAGACCCTGACAGCACTAAGCCCAGCTTGGCCAACTCCCAGGCCTGAGAGCCGCCCGTGAGGCTACCCGACCCCTGCCCATCCTATAGAAAGAGAAACAACACATCATTCGTTCATTCACTTGCTTGTTCATTCAGTGTGCACGTCCTAGACACCGTGCAAGGCTCTGGGGTTAAAGAAGGCAAAGAACACAAGGTCCTGCCCTCAAAGAGACTTCAGCCCTGGCTACAGCTGATCGGAGGAGGGTCTCTCCAGCGCTCAGTCTGCTAAGGGACAATGGTGTGCAATGGTCCCACATAGAGAGGTGGACAGTGTTCTTCAAAAGGTACAGGACTGGTGGGGGAAGGAGGGAATAATCTCTCAGGTTCTCACCATTGCCCTAAAAAGGCAGGCATGAGGTCACACAGGCCTGTCGAAACATCCATCAGCCATTTATTGAGCACCTACTATGTACAGGTCTGTACTAGACAGGTCTCCACCATGTTGGAAAGAAATAAATCAGAAGAACCCACAGATCAGAGCAGGGACAAGGACATTGAACAATAACATCCAAAGAACCAGGATGGAGCCCAGGGGATTAGGGAAGCAAGGAAGTCAGGGCCCTAACCCACCCTGGGGGCGGTCAGAGAAACCTCCAGTGAGGAGGTCTCAAGAGACAAGAAGGGCTTATCCTGCTCAGGAGGTAGCAAAGGCACAGAAGGCAGCAGGGCGAGTGTGTGCGTGCAGCCTGCAAGCAGGGTGGTATTTCTGGAGCATCGAGGAGGGGACAAGCCAGGCTGAGGGGTGAGGCTCCTGCAGAGGCGGGCAGGGGCCAGACTGCACAGAAACGGATGAGTCCACCATCAGCCTGACTCCCTACTCCCCGATCTGATCTTCCAGGCCCCTCCCACCAGAGCAAGTGCCCTGAGGGCGGGACCACCCTCTTCCTCTGCTTCAGTTCAGGCCCGGGCCTTGGCATACAGTAGGTGCTCACTAAATGCTTGCTCAATAAATGACTGAGGGGTAAGCTGATTACAAATCTGCCCTGGAGCAGGGACCCCCGATGTCTTCATCTCTGTGACCCGGGGCTTTGCACTGGGCCGGGACACAGTAGGTGCTGGGGAGATGTTTGCTGAGCTGGTGGCACAGTTGTTCCAGAACAGGGGCTCTGTGTCCCCCACTCATCTGTGTCCTGGTCCCCAGTGCGAAGCCTCCCATAAACTAAGTGCCCAGTCAACGATCACTTGTTTGAATGAACGTCAGCCAAGTCCTACCTCTCCTTCAGGTCTGAATGCCACCTCCAGATCCTTCTGGGCTGTGCCCAGTGCCAACCACAATGCTCATTTATAGCCCAAACCACACCCTCACCAAGCCCTTGAGCTGGAGGCAGTAAAGGTCAATGGCTAAGGATACAGAATGGAGTACTGAGGACTTGGTTTGAACCCTCATTTTGCTACTTCCTGGCTGTGTGACCCTGGGAAAGTCTCTTAACCTCTCTGAGCCTACTAACCTCAACTACAAGATGACGGTATGTAAGAGATCCTTCAAAGGCTTGCTGTGAGAGTGTGCTCGTGAAGCATTTAACAGAGTGCCTGGTATACAGCAGGTGCTCAATAAACATTAGTGACCATACCATGCTGTCTTGATTTCATGATGACAAAACCCTTGTCAGTCTGGAAGCTTCACAGGTGCTGCTTCTGTACCTCGAGTATGTTCCCCACCCCCCTCAATCTTCCCAGAGCCATTTCCATCTCCTCTTCCAGGGCTCATCCTAAATGTCACCTTCTGGACCACAAGCTGCACATCACAGTTTCTCCAGCACCCAGCATAGGGCTGTATACAAGGCAGACCCCAGTCAATAGTTGCTGAAGGCAATGAATAAAAGAATGTGTGGCTCTCCCAAATCCATCACCAGCTTCTGAAAAACTGTCCCTTTCCCCCTGTTTGCCTGGGACACCTCCTGGTGCTAAGCACCCAGCAAGCACTTAACCAGAGCTTCCAGGCAGATCTGAATCTCTGTTCAGCGCAGCGAATCTTTCCAGGGCACGACGACCCGAGGGGAAGGGCTGAGCAGGCATGCCCCCGGCAGGGTGGTCGGGCTGCAGAATCTGGAGGTTTGATCGACAGTGTTCAACCTCCGTTGCCTTCACCAGACCCGCCCGGCTCACCGGCTGGTGGCGGTGTTTCTGCCTCCTCACTGTCCCCAAGGTCCTCTCCAGCTGGTCAAGTTCAGAGGTTTCAATAGCCCTGCCTCCTGTGTCCCGGCCAGCATTTCAGGGCCCCATGCCACCAGCAGGTCCCAGCCACAGGCCCAGGGTTTCCCTCTTGTGACCGTATTAGGAAGTGACTCCAGTTTTTCCCTGACACTTTATATGGTCAGCCACAGAGCTCTGAGCAGGAGTCTGCTCCCACAGCCTGCGGCAGAAACAAGCACCAACGGAGAAAAGTGGAAAGAACACAGGCTTTGAGCCGCACGGGCCAGGGGAGAACCTCAGCTCTGCCCTCATTCATCACCTGTGTGACTCATGGGAGTGGCCGAACCCCTGAGTCTCTTCTTCCCCATCTTCTTCCCTGTCTATAAAAAGATGGAGACCCGTACCTTCTTTGCCAGACAGAAGATCAGACAGACACGGTCCACCAGGAATGCAATTTCCTGCAGCCTTGATTTGAATGGGAAGAGAGACTAAAAACAACCTAAATATCCATCATCAGGGGGCTAGCTTCCTAATTATGGCATGCTGCCATTAAAAAGAGTATATTTAGGGGCACCTGGACGGCTCGGTTGGTTAAGCGTCTGACTCTTGATCTCGGCTCAGGTCGTGATCTTAGGGTTCGTGGGATCGAGCCCCGCTCTGAGTGCAGAGCCTGCTTGGGGTTCTCTCCCTTTCTCTCTCTGCCTTTCCCCCACTCACACTCTCTCTCTCTAAATAAATGAGTAAACATTAAAAAAGAGTGTGTTTGTACATATACATGAATGTACACCAAACCAAATACACATGCATCTGCCTGTATATGTATAAAGTATTTCTGGAAGCCTATGAAAGAAACACCAGAGCAGTTCCTCTACAGAAGGGAATCAGAAGGAATGGGGGTGAAAGGCAAAATTCCTGATATGCTGATATACTATTTCCTATCTGTATGTGTTACCTATTCAAACCAATGTTTTAAATTCAACTAGATAGTTACAAACAAACACAAGAAAAAGCCATAAGATGTCATGTATGCTTCTTATTTTTAAATATTCTCTTGAGGTCTTTGCATGGATAGCCTCACGTTACTAGAAAGGTTTGAGGCCATGTCAATTAGAAAGATCTGAATAGTGAGTTCACAGGGCTCAGCAGAGGGTAGGCTCCAGCTGTGTTTTCTTTCTACCTTCTAAGACTCGGTGCAGTCATGTATCTTTGTCCCACCCTCCAGGACTCTCTGGCACTCAAGAGGCCGCTGCTCATCATCTGCTCTCAGCATCCCTGGGTGGGTACTCCTTCAGGTCACTGAGCCAAGTGTCCAAAAAGAAAACATCATCCCCTGCTTGACTTTGGAAGGAAGGCCTTTCCTTACCCCCTGGTCTTCCTCGAACAGTGACGTAAGAACGAGGAAAATATCCTTTGGGGTTCACAAGTCGGGAATTTGGGCTTGGAAACCCAATCAATCGGAGAGGCCATCCACCTTCGCTCTGGATCAGGTTCCTAACCCCAGGGGCTTGAAACAGGGGTGTAAAGTCCTACTGTTTACAGGGACCGAGCACGTCAGATGGGACTAAAGTAAGCCAGGTAGGAGGAGAACAATAGGTAGGTGATTAACGACCAACAGTTCTCAGCCTCAGGGTCTGGGAGACAACAGGGAGCAGTGAGGCTTATGCAAAAACAAGGCCCACAGCCCACCTAACAGGATGGCCCAGGGGCTGCTTTTTAAAGCAATGCCAGCAACTGAGATTTTCTTTTTCTTTTTTTTTGGGGGGGGGGGGCAGTTGGAGAGGAAGGGGGAGAGTGTATCAAATTAACTCCTCCATTTTTAAAAAATTACTCACTCTGGGCCAAAGGCTTACAACCTAGTAGATGCTCAAGAAATCCTAAGTGAAAAGTTAGACTTCTTCCTTCTGTGCACGTAAAGCTTGTCGAGCTCAAAGTTAATGGTGCCCATGGCATCATCCCCACATGCCCCAGCCCACAGCCATCACCTCCTGCTCAAGCCTCCAGATATCCTACAGCCCCTTACCATCCAGGGGTCGTCACTCTGGCCCTGGAGGCAGCCAGACCTTGCCTGAGTCCCAGAAACAGGACCAAGCCCGCCTGAGCCTCAGTATCTTGGTCTCTGAAATGCGGTAAGAGCCTCCGTCTCCCAGGATCACTGGAAGGAATAAATGAGTAGCGTTGAGAAGCACTGCTCCCAGGACCGGCCTTCCCGGCTTCAAGACCCAGCTGTTTCTTATCAAGTTATTTAACTTTTCTAAAACCCAGTTTCTTTCTTTTTTTTTTTTTCAATGCATTCATTTATTTTTAGAGAGAGGGGGAGAGAGTGGGTGAAGGGCAGACAGAGAAGAAGAGAGAGAATCCCAAGCAGGCTCTACGCTGGCAGGGCAGAGCCCAATGTGGGGGTCGATCCCAGGACCCTGGGATCATGACCCAAACTAAGATCAAGACACTTAACCGACTGAGACACCCAGGCCCCCACCAGTTTCTTTAGCCGCACCCCCCAACACACCCCACCTCTGACTACCCCCCTTCCGCAGTGATTCTGAGCATGACTATCTTTGATGCCTCAGGTAAGTGACATCCTGATTGTTCGTCCTTCTGTGACTGGCTTAGTTCACTCAGTATAATGTCCCCTAGGTTCGTCCCTGTTGTCACATATGATAGGATTTCCTTAAGGCTGAATCATAGTCTGTTGTACGGATACAGCACATTTTCTTAATCCATCCATCGTGTTAGAAACTATCTCCTGCATCTTCCTTGAGCTCAAGTGTGTCTAATCTTCCTCCTCTTAATTACCAAGCGGCTCGGGGCACGGGCTGAGCCGTGTAACCCCCGGAATCCCACGGCGATGCGAACAGAACACACAAGAGCCCACACATCCCCCAGCTGGGCAGGCCAGCCGAGTGTGACACAGGTCCCTCCCTTCCCAGGCAAGTCAGGTCAGGTCTCTGCCTCGGACAGGTCATGCGCAGAGTGGGAGGTGACCTATGCTGTCACCAGTGGGGTCAAGGACACAACACGCTGGGAAGGACTTGGGATGGGACCCAGGACAGGCAAAGCCCACACTTTACTGATCTTCCTGTGCCTGAAACCCTGGTCTCATCCTCCATATACTAAAAATAGAGCCAACTGCTGAGTGGTAGCGCTAAGCTCCGGGCAGAGGGAACCCAGCGCCCAGAAGGGCAGGTGAGGGTGGGCGAGGACTCGGAATCACCCCCCACCCCGCCCTGCCGTGTGCCAGGATCAGAACCTGCACAAAGATGGCAAGAACCTGCATCAAAAGGCTCATGAACTAGGACCCAGTGGCTTCTATGGACTCTTCTAGAACCAAGAGGACAGCAGTCTTGATTTGAGGTGTACTTTGCAGAACGGAGGGGAAAGTTCTCTTCATTACCAAGGGCAAAGCTGGACAGATGGATGGACGGGGACACACACACACACACACACACACACACACACACACACACACACCGGATGCTCCAGCATCACCTGCCAACACCCACCTGCTCTCAAGGGCTGTACCTCCTGCTGTCAGGTGCTTGGAGACTAACTGGCTGTGCCTCCCCTCCCCCGCTTCCTTCTTGATCTCCTCCATCATGGACAACGGGTCCAATTTAAGTGATTAAATTGAGCAGAAAGGAAGGAGACAGGAGTAGGCACGTGGTCACAAGGCCGGGAGGCTTTGCGTCTAATCTGTGCAGGGAAGCATAGCAGCAATTTAAAAAAAAAATGAATCAAAGCTTCCATCTGTTTGTCAGATTAGATATTCTGGGTCTTGGGACCTTCAGGAGGCCTTCATTTCTTCCTGGTTTCTATTTTGGGCTCAAACGCTGGGTCAGAGGACAGGAGGGGAGATTTACACACAGGCCTGTCCTTGACCTCCCCCCGGGAGAGAACACATCTTCGGTGGGAGACCTGGGAGAACTCCCACTTTACCCCAGCTCCCTGCAGGCTGGCCTCCTTAGAAACGTCCGTCCTGTGCTGACAGCTCCAGGTTGATGGTATTGCCATACAAGGAACAGCTTGGACTAAAGATACTTTCCCTGCTCAGGGCAGTTAAGGACAGGCTTTAGCTCTCTGAGCCTCAGCTTGCTCATCTGTAAAATGGGACAAGCATACTTTTCAGCGGATGGTCTGCTGGTTAAATGAGGTAAGACGTGTCAAGTTACACAACATGGGTTACCCTAGAGATTACATAGCCCCTAAGAGGGTATTTTGGGGGTTTATAATGGAAATGTGGAAATGCTCGGTCTTGACTCATGCAGAAGAAAGAGCGAGCCACTAACCTATGTGCACAGGCTCGTAAATAGGTAAACATGTACCATAGTCACAGAGAAAGACCGAGAACATGGCAACATCTTATCAGTTTGTGATCTCTGGGCGAGGACTGGTTTCTGTGTCAGCTGTGCTTTTCAGAACTTTCTGAATCTCCTGCGATGAACGTGACTTAATTTCCTAATTAGGAAAAAAAGTCTGCAGAGCATTTTTATAGATGACAAGGGTTTTTTTTTTGGTTTGGTTTGCTTTGGTAATTTTCACACGGCAACATGTAAGGGACGGGGTCGGAGGGCACAATGATGAAGAGACTGTCTTTGCCAATTTGCAAATGATCCAAGAAACAAGACCCTAACAACGGCATAACCAGCAGTAACACCGAGCGTTGTGAGCGCTGACAATGTGCCCAGAGGCGTGACAAGTGCTTTCTTTTCAGCGTAACCCACTCCGCGAGGACGGTAGTCTTGTTGCGTTCATTTCATAGAGAAGGCAACGAAATGCCAGAGAAATGAGGTAACTCACCCAAGGGATCGGCATGCCCGTTCCGAGAGGCAAAGAGACCGAGTCTAACCCAGAGGGCCCTCTGCCCAGCAGTTGAACACCAGGGGGCCACCGAGGTCCCTTTTGCTCCAGGGAGTCGGTCCAAACCCACAAGGAACCTGCACACCCCCTGAGTCACGTCGTCCCCCATCATCTATCCCAGGCTGCCCCACAGGACTTCCTGCAGGGACAGAAGTGTGCAATGCAATGCAGCAGCCACCAGCCTCAGGTGGTGGTCGAGCACTGGATATTGGCCAGTGCCACCAAAGAGATGCATTCCGACTTCTAAGGAACTTGCATCTAAATTTAGTTAGCCGCAGGTGGCCGGTGGCTACCACCGTGGACAGGGCAGCTCTGGTCTGCACGGCCGACCCAGAGGAGTCCCGGGTCCAATCTAGGTATTCCCATTTGTGACAGGGAAGGCCTCCGCAGAACCTAGCCAGACGCCCAGGTCGCCTCCCGCCTGGCTGCCCAGGGGGTCCAGCCTTCCCAAGAGGTTTCGCGTACCTCGTCACCTCCAAGATGTCCCTTGGCACGTCGCATGTGGGGTCACGTGCCATCTCTGCACTTCCTTCACATGCGGGGGGGGGGCAGTATTCCCATTTCACCTACAGGTAAACTGAGGCTTTGGTGAGTGGCAGCATTTTCTGGTGTCACCGAACTAAGTGGGGCGGGGCTGAGGTCTGGACCCAAGTCTGAACGATCCCACGTCACCATGGGGCCCCTCTCCAACAAAACTTTCCCCCTCCCAACCCGTAGGCCTGCACGAAGGGACTGGCTGCCCCAAGATACTCACGTAGATGAGCCCGGAGAAGTACCTCTCCCTCAGGTTGTGCAGCACAGAGGCCTCATTGAGGCACGTCAGCTCTGCCATGTCCTCCACCTTGGAGAATTTGGGTGGGTTCATCTTCTGGATGTCATCTTTGCCGACTGTCACCTTCTTGCCATTCTCCACCAGCTCCACGATCACCTCGTCCCCTTTCTCCTCCTTGATGCTGGCTGCCTCGAAGCCCTGCTTCTCCGAAGGGACCCAGACCAGCTTCTTGGCGGCCCAGTCGGCCTGGGCCACTGGGCTGTTGACGAAGTTTTTGTCCACAAAGAGGAACTTCTCATCATCACTGAGCTGGCCCTTCTGCGCCATGGTGCCTGGTTGGTCCCCTGTGGAATAAAGCGACAGCATCAGTATTGGGCCAGAACCGAGCCCCAAAGACGGTTGAAGCCCTTGCCTCGCATGCCTAGGAAACATTCCGCCAAGTAGGAGGATGTTCCCTGCGGTATGTTTATGTGGCCAAAGAATGGAAACAACTCAAAGTCCCTCATGAGAGGGTCTGCATCATTGCCTATTGTCAGCCATCATGGCACCGGATCCACAAACCACGTTATTTTCATGCGACAAGATACTACTATCCAGGGGTCTCGAAGCAAGAATTAGGTCTACATGCGTGGACATCCAAAGATGTCCACGTCTTACTGTTCACTATAAAAATCAAAGAGAGGCGTTCTTCAAATAGTTAAGCCCAGAGATACCATAGGATCCAACAATTCCATTCCCAAGTGTAAACCCAAGAGGAAAGAAGATAGACATCCACACAAAACCTCGTAGCGAATGTTCACAGAAGCATTCCTCACAATGGCTAACACAGGGAAGGAACCAAGGTGTCCGTGGACAGATAGAATGGATAAATAAAATGCGGTCTATCCATGCAGTGGAATATTATTCAGCCTGAAAAAGGACAGAAGTACTGATCCATGCCGCACCATGGAAGAATCTCAAAAAAATTACGCCAAGTCCAACAATCCAGTCGCAAGGTGTCACAGACTGTATGATGCCCTTTATATGAAATGTCCACAACAGGCAGATCCACAGAGATTCAAGTAGATTGGTGGTTGCCAGGGCCTGGGAGAGTGACAGCTAAGGGGTACAGGGCTTCTTTAGGGGTAATGGCAATGTTCTGGAATTTATTGTAGCTGCAGACGTACAGCTTTGTGAATATGCTAAAAGCCATTCAATTGTACCATTTAAATGAGTGAATTACATGGCACGAGAATTGTATCTCAGTAAAGCTTTTAAAAAAATGAAATAAAGGGGAGAGTGTAAACAGTAGGTATAATACCCCATTTTTATTTTAAAGTATTTAGAATACAAGGCACCTGGGTGGCTCAGTTCGTTAAACGTTCAACTTCAGCTCAGGTCATGATCTTACAGTTCGTGGGTTCAAGTGGCACATTTGGCTCTCTCTCTCTCTCCTGTCAGCACAGAGCCTGCTTCATTCAGATCCTCTGTCTCCCTCTCCCTCTGCCCTTCCCCCTTTCAACTCTCGCTCTCTCGAAATAAACATTTAATAAAGAAAAAAAATAAAATATTTAGAATAATACAGGCAAAAAAAATGGAGAAATATGCACTTGAGTATAAGTGTGAGGGGCCTTTCACTTTCTTTTTTAAATGTTTATTTTTGAGAGAGAAAGAGAGAGCGCACAAGTTGGGGAGAGGTAGAGAGAGAGGGACAGACCATCTGAAGCGGGCTCTGTGCTGACAGCTGAGAGCCAGATGTGGGACTCAAACTCACAAACCGCGAGATCATGACCTGAGCTGAAGTCGGATGCTCAACCGACTGAGCCACCCAAGCACCCCTGGGATTTTCACTCTCTATCATTTTTTCCCAGTTTTTTCCATCGTGGTAAAATATACGTAGCACAAAATTTGCTATCGACCATTTTTAAGGGTCATTGCAGTTCAGCGGCATGAAGTGCATTCATACTGGGGTGTAACCGTCACCCCCATCCACCTTGAGAACTTTTTACATCGTGCAGAACTGCAACCCTGTCCCCAGGAAACACTAACTCCCCACTCCCCTCCCCTGGCCCCCGGCAACCAGCATTCTACTTCCCGTCTCTAGGACTCTGCCTGCCCTAAGTTCCTCGTACAAGTGGTGTTTGTCTTTTGGTGACTGGCCTCAGCATCATGTCCTCAGAGTTCATCTAGGCTGGCAAATGTGTCAGAATTCCCTTCCTCTTCAAGGCGGAATACTATTCCGCAGGATGTATACACCCTATTTGGCTCCTCCATTGGTTTGTTGATAGGCTCCTGACTGGCCTCCATGTTTTAGCTATTGTGAATAATGCTACTATGAACATGGGTATACTTTTAATTATGTATTTTTACTGTCTTTGTAGCTTTTTAATTTTTCAAAGTGTTTACTTTTGAGGGAGAGACAGAGAGTGAGCGGGGGAGGAGGAGAGAGAAAGGGAGACACAGAACCCGAAGCGGGCTCCAGGCTCCGAGCCATCAGCACAGAGCCCGACGCAGGGCTCGAACTCCTGAACCATGAGATCATGACCTGAGCTGAAGTTGGACGCTCCACCGACTGGGCCACCCGGGCGCCCCTACCGTATTTGGGGTTCCCTAATTTTTTGTTAAACTTATGATCAACAAAAATCGGGTTTGTTTGTTTGTTTTTTTACAAAAAGCTTCCAACAGCCACTACACATGAGAAAAAGGTGCTTGACCTTGCCAGTAAAGGAAGAATCTGAAAGCAGTGAGATGTTGACTTTCTCCTATCAGCTTGGCTGAGATGAAAACTATCAGTAATTCCCGGTGTTGTCAGGCGTTGGAGGGGCTGGGCCTCTGCACAGGCCACCCTTATGGATGGAAAAACCTTAACATCTCTGCAAACCCTTTCACGTGCAATTTCATTGCTAGGAGTTCAGCCTAAGGCAATAGACAAGGGCTAATAGAAGCACAAGGATGTGGCTTGCGTTTATGCCAAAATTTCACCCTTTTCTTTTAACCTATTCATCCAAGGGCCACTTCCATGCCATAAAATTCTCTCATTGTAAACGTACAATTCAATGACTTCTAGCAAATTTACAGACTTGTGCATCTATCACTACAATGAAATTTGGAACATTCCCATGACCCCAAAAAAGGCATCCCTTGTGCTGGTCTGCCCACATTCCCCGTTTCCATCCCCAGTCCCTGGCACCCACTCATCTACTCTCTGTCTCTAGGGCTTTGTCTTTCCTACACATTTCCTATCAATGGAATCATACAATAGGTGACCACTGATTGTGCAAAGATATTCATGATGCATGTCCAAGTTAAAATTATGTACAGGGGCACCTGGGTGGCTCAGTTGGTTAAGCGGCCAACTCTTGATTTCGGCTCAGGTCATGATCTCTCGGCTGGGAGAATGAGCCCCACGTCGGGGCTCTGTGCTGAGCACAAAGTGTGGAGCCTACTTGGAATTCTCTCTCTCCTTCTCTCTCTCTCTCTCTCTGCCTCTCACCTCCTCCCACGCTCACGCACACACGCTCTCTCTCAAAATAAACATCGAAATATGTTTTAACAATTATGTAGGGGCGCCTGGGTGGCGCAGTCGGTTAAGCGTCCGACTTCAGCCAGGTCACGATCTCGCGGTCCGTGAGTTCGAGCCCCGCGTCAGGCTCTGGGCTGATGGCTCGGAGCCTGGAGCCTGTTTCCGATTCTGTGTCTCCCTCTCTCTCTGCCCCTCCCCCGTTCATGCTCTGTCTCTCTCTGTCCCAAAAATAAATTAAAAACATTGAAAAAAAAATAAAAAAAAAAAAACAATTATGTATAAATAGAAAAACAGACAAATCTCAAAAGCATTACGCAGAGCCAAAGAAGCCAGACCCAAAAGTCTCAATGACTTCACTGACCTACAAGTCAAGAAACGGCAAAAACACTACCGTGGTTTTGAAAGCAGATCAGTAGTTAGCTGCCAGCACAGGGAGGGGAATGGACTGCCAAGAGGCACAAAGGAACTTTCGGAGGAGGGACGAACATGTTCTATATTCTGATCATGGTGGTGATTACACATCGGTACATATTTCTCAAAACTCACTGGGCTGTATGTACACTTAAAAGCCAGTGAATTTTTTTAAAAATGTTGAGTTTTACTGTATGTAGATTATATCGTAATAAAGCTGATTGAAATATTTATAATAATAAATATATTTATAATTATATGTGTGTGTGTGTGTATGTGTGTGTGTGTGTACATATTTAAAAGTCTACAACACTGAGCCTGGCTGGCTCAGTTGGTGGAGCTTGCGACCCTCGATCTCAGGGCTGTGAGTTTGAGCCCCACATTGGGTGTAGAGATTACTTTAAAAAAATAGTCTGGAACACTATAGGGGCACGTGGGTGGCTCAGGTGGTTAAACGCCCAGCTTCAGCTCAGGTCACGATCTCACAGTTTGTGAGTTCGAGCCCCGTGTCGGGCTCTGTGCTGACAGCTCGGAGCCTGGAGCCTAATTCAGATTCTGTGTCTCCCTCTCTCTCTGTCCCTCCCTTGTTTGTGTTCTCTCTCTCTCTCTCTCAAAAATAAATAAATAAATAAATAAATAAATAAATAAATAAATAACATTAAAAAATAAAAATAAAAATAAAAATAAAATTCTAGAACACTGGGACGCCTGGCTGGCTCAGTTGGTGGAGCGTGTGACCCTTGATCTCAGTGTTGTGAGTTCGAGCCCCACGTTGGGTGTAGAGATTACTGAAAAAATTAGTCTAGAATATTGTATGCTAAAATATTAAACTATGGTTCTATCTGGTCCAATATGGCAGAGTTTGAACATCAGTAAGAAAAGTAAAGGTAAGAATGGAGAGATGAATACGTTTAAACCCATGAGGCATGATGATTAAAATAAATTTTAAAGGCCAGCCAGGTAAGATCCTGGGGAACCAAGACGTTATTTTGCAAACTGGTAACGAATGGGGGGCGGGGAGGGAAGCAAAACCTTGATTCTGACTTCCCTTAGTTCCTCGAGGTCACTAAGTAATTGACAAAGAAAAGTATGTATGTACAACTCCAAGTCAGTGACCGTCGTCTCCACATGAGGAGCCCATTCATCCTCCCACCGTCTGGATGTGTCCACGAGGCAGGTGCTGAGGCAACAGACCCTTAATGTTCTGTCTAGCAGCCCGTTCCAGACCATTCCTGTAGGAGCTGCCCCTGCCCTAGTAACATTTGCTGCCAGCCAGCTCCTCCCACCTGCCCCAGCGGTCCTCCCCCACCCACTGCTGCTGTGCCTCCAGGAACTAAGACATAGGCTGAGTTAAGATGTATGGCCACCAGGACATACTGTGTGGTTGACGCCCTACTTCAGCAGAGAAGAATTCACAGCTCCTGTGAGTTCACCAAAATAACCCCCACATCTCACTAATGGGCAGCCAACTCCTGAGACACAGACTACAAGGCAGGAAAGGACAGGCAAGTACTCCGACCGCCCCTCTTCTCCTTCAGGGGTGAAAATAACAATGATAAGAAACTGATAAGCTCAGAGGGGGTGGTTATTTTTCCCCTGAGTCATGATCTAGTAGCTTATTTTTAACAAGATGGAGAAATGAGCAAATTATTCCCCAAATCTGAATAATCACTTCATCATTCAAAAGGAGTGAAACAAAGAATTGCAGACAGACACATGGCCCTGGGTTTAACAATCACATTACCTGCATTTTTAAATTCTTACGGGTTTTGCTTAGGACATCATCCCAAGAGCATCCCACTCCCCCCACCAAAACCTCACTTTAAACTGACGTTAAAAAAATACTCCCGTCTAGGGCACCTGGGTGGCTCAGTCATCAAGCGTCTGACTTCGGCTCGGGTCATGATCTCACAGTTCATGAGTTCGAGTCCCACGTCTTGAGCTCAAGCTCAAGCCTGGCTTCTCTCTCTCTCTCTTTCTGCCTCTCTCTCTCCCTCTGCCCCTCTTGGGATGCTCTCTCTCTCTCTCTCTGCCCCTCTCTCACTTGCACCCACGGATTGGCATTTTTAACAAGTTCCTGGGTGATGATGAGGAATGTGGGTCTGGGGTCTATACTTTCAGACCCACGGTGTAAGATGAAAAGTGGATAGAGCACTTTATCATGGATACATCAGGAGGGGGTCACCTAAATGTGTTAATCAACATTAACCATCACAGTAAGGAGTTGATCAGAACGATGTGCCCCCAGATGGGATGCCATAGAAAGTGCCTCTACCACCAAGGAAATATTCTTCCAGAAATGAAAAGGGGTGGGGATGGGGGCCAAAGCAGGCAGAACCTCTGGGTCCAACACCCCAGGAAACGCGAGGCACAGGGAACACACTACATACTGTCATGGGGGGAAGGGGGGGGGGGGGAATGAAATCCAGGGGGGGAAAGCCATAATCAAAACGACTCGGGGATGGGGGCCAAAGCAGGCAGAACCTCTGGGGCCAACACCCCAGGAAACGCGGGGCAAAGGGAACACACTACATACGGGCGGGGGGGGAAGGGGGGGGGTGCAATGAAATCCACAGGTGGGAAAGCATAAGACAAATGACTCCATTTCTTTAAGAACATACAGAAAAAAAAGGAGAGAAATTTATAAACTAGAAGCGGGGGGCGAGGGGGTTTTGAGACGCAGAGGAAAAGCGGGAGATGAAGACAAAGCCCAGTTTGATCATTACCAAAGTGGAGCGCTAGGTGCCTGGGGGGTGTCCTAGTGACCTCTCTACTTGAGCATATGTTGGAACGTTTTCACAATGAAAAAGTCAAACAAGGACAATAAAAGACTAACAGGGAGAGAGGAAGGGGAAGAAACACACATTCTCTCCCCACAACGCACACATACAGGGCAAATCAGAAGCAAGGACACATTTCACATTTTTAAAAAGCCACCCCTGGGGCTCCCGGGTGGCTCAGTCGGTTGACCTTCTGACTTCGGCTAAGGTCACCATCTCACGGTTCATGAGTTCGAGCCCCACACCAGGCTCTCTGCCATCGGCACAGAGCCCGCTTTAGATCCTCTGTCCCCCCCTCTCTCTATCCCTCCCCTGCTTGCGCTCTCTCAAAAAAATAAAGAAACCTTAAAAAAATAAAATAAAATAAAATAAAAAGCCACCCCTCACATGGAAAGTTTTGAGAAAGTGAATGCGGTTGTAAGAAAAAACAAAGTCCTGACCCATGCCTCCACAAAGAAAAATGTAGGAGATAATCAAGAAAAATCAAACATTAACACAATATCCTTTATATTAGGGAAACTGTTAAATTCTTCGGTGTGACAATGGCACTGTGGTTCCATCTATTTAGGGTCCCTTCCGGGGCGCCTGGCTGGCTCAGTCAGAAGAGCACGCAACTCTTGATCTCGGGGTCACGAGTTCGAGCCCCACCCTGGGCGTAGAGATCACTTAAATGAGTAAACTTTTAAAAAGTATTTAGGGTGCCTTCTTTTCAGAGCCAGTGGGAAGGAGTTGTAGCTGAACCTACAAACCTGGGGTTGAGGGATGGGGTGCCTCAGGTGGGTTAAGCTGTTCCATTGACTTCTGCACGCTTGGCCTTTTTCTTTAAAAGGAAAAATGCTACTGTATCACCTGCGTGCCACTGTCTTCCGTGTGTAAGCCATATCGCTGTCACACGCCTCCCACTTGGCCCGTAGGTCATTGCCGGGGCCAAGTCTTCTGAATACCAGCAGGGGTAGTCAACACTCACAGCGGGGTCAGCAAGTAACATCAGCACGCTGTTGGGAATCTCGAGTTACGGTCAGCTCCCCCTAACAGATAAGGACACAGAGGCCCAGAGAGGTGACGGCATCTGCCTGAGGTCACACAGCTCAATGGTAAGAGAGCCAGGTTCTGAGCCCACGTCTGATTCCACAGCCCCTGCCCTTCTGCCTCCCATGTGAGCCCGATGGGCTTGGCAGAAGCTCGACGGAGAATTTGCAATAAATGAACCGACCCTAGCAGTTACCCACCCAACACAGTGCCTCACGTGCACATTTGAACTAAGAAGGCAAACGCAAAAAAGGACATACTACGTGATTCTGTTTATAGGAGGGTTCAAAACCAAGCAAAAATGTCCCTATGGTGACACAAGTCAGATGTCTTAACTGGAAGAACAGAAGCCGAGGGGGGCTTATGGGGCTGATGTTCTGCTGCCTTTTTTTTTTTTTTTAAGTTTATTTATTTATTTTGAGAGAGAGTGGGAGAGGGGCAGAGAGAGAGGAACAGAGAGAAAATCCCAAGCAGGCTCTGCACTGTCAGCTCAGAGCGCAACCTGGGGCTCAAACTCCCAAACCTGGAGATACGACCGGAATGGAAATCAGGAGTTGGACACTTAACCCGCTGAGCTACCAAGGCGGCCCCGTGCACTTTTCTGATACAAAGTATATACTTCCATGAAAACTTCTGGTTTCCTTTTTTCTTCTTTATGCTAAAACACACATTACATAAAATTGACCACCTTAACCATTTGAGTGCACAGTTCAGTAGTGTTAAGTACACTTCTCTTAGTGTGCAATGAAACATTTTTAAAATAGTACCAAGGGGCACCTGGGTGGCTGAGTGGGTTAAGCATCCAATTTCAGCTCAGGTCATGATCTCACAGTTGGTGGGTTCAAGCCCCGCATCGGGCTGTCTGTTGTGAGCACAGAGCCCACTTCGGATCCTCGGTCCCCTAACCGTGCCCCCCCAGCCCCTCCCCCGCCGGTTCAATCACTCACTCAATCAATCAATCAACTAAAAATTATAAAATAGTTTCTAAATATACTCAAGAGGGCTTGGGGGAAAGTTCTGAGCAACATGTCAATGAACTGGGTTCCTTCTAATTGCAATGTTGGTCAGCTGCCTTAAAAGTCAGAAAAACACCAAAAAACAACAGAAAAATACAAGGACACAGGAATCCCCATCGCCAGGAACTCTGTCTAATCTAAGAATCAAAAACACAAACAAGACCGAGTGTAAAGAGTCCGTCTCTGTCCAAAAAAGGAGACAGAGAAGCTGGCTGGCTTCCTCAGGGCTTTGCTGTTTCTGACAGCTACGATGCAGAAAATCTGCTTTGGTCACAGGCAAGAGGAAGCCTGGCTTCACCCGAGAACAGCATTTCCCAGAGTGTGCTCCCTGGAACCCTAGTCCCTTGAAATATTAAGGGGTGGGGGTTGGGTGGGATTCAGGGAGATTGAGATACTCTTCGAAAGAAAACGACTCTGTGGTTAAATCCACTGGCAAAGTGCTCCCTCCCCCCACCCCCGCCCCACCCACATCCCCACCCCCCACCTGTGCTTGGAAAGGCAGGACAATATCAGGACATCCAAGACTTTGGCAGGTCCTAAAACCCGAAAGCGATTTTACTCCTTTAGACCCAAGGCTCCCCAAAACATTTGGCCACAGACCTCTTTTCCCACCAAACACCAATGAAATCTCACAAATATGCCCTGGAGAAAATGTAGTGAGCCTAGCAAGTTAATACTATTAACATTAGTAATCAGAGCCGCTAAATCTTTATTGGGTACCAGCTATTGTCTCCTTTAATCCCCTCAGAAACACTATAGGGTACACCATCAACTCTGGTTTACAGAAGAGGATACGGAGGCACAGAGAGGTTAAGTAACTTGCCCATCATGGCACAGCCAGCTATGGTGGAATCTGAATAAAGGTGTATTTTCAAGGTGATCTTTCCTGCTTTGTCTTCTTTGAAACAGGCAGAACATTTGAGGACAGGAAATACAGGCACACCCGAGAAACATCCTGCATCAGTGTAGAAGGCTCCGGATAATTTGGCTTAATCGTTATAAGGACGTGCCTCAGCATGCACCCAGAGCCTTGAGTTTTCAAAAATTTGGGACGGTGACAACCAGGTAAAAAAAAAAAGTCCCAGGTGGGGCATTAGGGGAGGCACTGGGAGGAAGAAAATAAAAAGTAGCTTGCAAAATAACAGCAATGATCAGGGGCCCAGTTCCAGTCAGAGGACTCTCCTTGTGCTAAGTGGAAACAAAACCTGGTCTCCTGTTCCCTGCTGTGGTCCTTACTTCCAAGGAGGTTTTTCGTTTATGGTTTTTTTTTTAAGTTTATTTATTTATTTTGAGAGAGACAGAGAGCAAGAGAGAGACAAAGACAGAGAGCACAAGTGGGGGAAGGGCAGAGAGAGGGAGAGAAAGAGAGAATCCCAAGCAGGTTCCACACCACCAGTGCAGAGCCCGATGCGGGGCTCGAACTCACAGACCACGAGATCGTGACCTGAGCGGAAGCCGGACGCTTAACTGACTCAGCCACCCAGGCGCCCCCTCAAATAGGGGTTTTCAATCCTGACACCATGGACGCTTGAGGCCGGTCAGTCTTTGTTGGGGGAGGGGCTGTCTTATGCATTCTAGGCTGTTTACAGCATCCCTGTCCTATACTTACTAGATGCCAGTAGCTCCTCCCCTTGTCAGTTTTTTTTTTTTTAAAGTTTATTAATTTTTGAGAGAGACGGAGACAAAGTGCAAGCGGGGAAGGGCAGAGAGAGAGGAAGACACAGAATCCGAAGCAGGCTCCAGGCTCTGAGCTGTCAGCACAGAGCCCGACGCGGGGCTCGAACTCACGAACCATGAAATCATGACCTGAGCTGAAGTCGGACTCTTGAACCAACTGAGCCGCCTATGCGCCCCCAGCCCTGCCAGTTTTAACAACCCAAAGGCCTCTGGACATTGCCAGATGTCTCCTGGGGGGTGGGGCGACATCGTCCCCGGTGAGAACCACTGCTTTAGAAGAAAACCCAGGACTCTCTGCAGAAGACAGTTAAGGCCTGGAAGGCCAACTGCTGGAGGTGACACGGGGGCAGTGAACACATCCCAAGACAAAACGCAGACGCCCAGAGGTCGGGGGCTGAAGGGGCACCTGCAGGGGTATTACGAAGGACAGATGGACACTAAGGACGCTTCAGGGATCGAGGGGTGCTCTCAAACTTTTTGATGAAAACAAAGGACTCTGTGGCTATGAGGTCAGCAACGTGTGACACAACACGGCTCAGTGTGTCCGCTGTGCACGCGGTCCTGATTTCCCCACCAACACCACACAGCTTCATTCTTTCAGCACAAACAAGCCGTTCTTCAGCCTCTGTGAAACTACCCGGTTACAAGTCCCAGTTCCGCCATGAATTCGCGGGGTGCCTGTGGCCAAGTCACTCTCCCCCTCTGAGCCTTGCATGTTTCATCTGGGGGGAGAAAGTGGGCTGGCCTGACATTGACATTCTATGGGATCTGTGATTCCGTATCAAAGGGCTGGAATCGGACCACACAAGACCGTTCAGCTTGGTGTGTTTTAACATCAGCTTTATCTTCCCCAGAGGGACGCAGGGGTAAAAAGATCCTGCCCTTTCTGCTTCCGCACTAATAAAAAATGAATCAAATACCCCAGGGCCCGAATAGTATAGGATTTGCACATCATCACGCCTGGTCGACAGCTTCCCTGAAGACTTTATTGCCAAGGGGCTGGCTCAAGAGCTTGGACCACAGACACAAACCTAAGTGTCCCCAGGGGTCACAGGAGCAATTGGGCCGAGAGCCCTCTTACCCCGCCTAGAGATGGTGGTAGCTCCTTCACTCCAGCTGGGGTCACCTCATGAGTATGTGGACCCTGAACTTCCAGGCTTGCAGTCGACCCAGAAGTCTGACTTTAGGTGCGAAACAGCCGCCACTCAAGTTAAATCATCGCACAGTTTAAGCGCCGTGCAGACGAAATGAACGCCCTCTGAGCCCGGTCTAGGACACAGTCCACCAGCTGGAAGGACCTCCGCATCGGAGAAACTAGTTCAAGTCCTGGGGCAGGTGTGGAAGGAGCCGGGCATGTAGAGGGAAACAGGAGAGGGTCCAGGATCCTTACATGCATCAGTTCTCTCTGCCCCAAGCTGTCTGCATGAGACAATTGGATTCTAAATCTGTTATTGGTAATAGCCACCGTAATTACTGGGCCCCTTCTATTCATGGGGTATCGGGCCAGGCCATTTATTAAATACCCCAGCTCGTTATGTGTCCTAAGTGTTCAGCAAGGTGAGCATAATTTATTATTCCTGTAAGATTACAGAGGTCCTGGAAAGTAAACTAAATTAAAAGCCTTCTCTTGCAAAAGCTGGAGTCGGGATTTAAACCCAGATTCACCTGACGCCCAATCTACTCTTAGCAGAAAAGCTCTTGCTTGCTTCAAGGCCTGGTCCCCTCTGCACTCCCCCCATCAATCATACCACCCCCCCACCTCCCCAGGGTGTGATCCCAAGGAAGCCCTACTTCACCTTAACAGGAAAAAGGCGAGCAGTGGACCATTTCACTGTTGCTTTGGGACATCTCCCCTGACTTAAATACTGTGTTTAAAGTAACTCCGGGGCACCTGGGTGGCTCAGTCGGTTAAGGGTCTGACTTCGGCCCCTCCCCGGCTCATGCTGCCTCTCTCTCTGCCTCTCAAAAATAAATATTAAGAAATAAATAAAGTAATTCCAGAAGGAAGTTTTTTAGTGAGTAGAGTGAAATTATTTTTCTCTCCTACCAAGAGAACTTGGTTAGCAAGAGACACGATATAGCTCCTATGAAGAACACTTTTGGGAAAGAGAGAACTGGTCATTTCCGGCCCTCAAAGCCCCAGGGTATTTTGTATCTTCCAGCCCTGGCATAATGTGCTTACAATTAATGTACAGTCTCGAATGTGACAGACATTTCTCAATATCTATCCATTTTAAATGCACGTGCCCTTTGACTTGGCCATTGCATTGCTGGGAATTGATCTTACAGATAAATTCATGTAATTAGACAAAAATAGATATAGGATGTTCCCTGAAACACTCTAAGTGATGGGGAGCAGCTGGTATGTTTCCATAAGGGGTTATTTCAGTAAGAAGCTGTACTTTCCAATAATAGAGGATTATACAGCTGATTTTTAAACATGCCAAAACATGCCGGTAGAGAAAGATGTTGAAGATCTACGATTAAGTGGGGAAAAAAAATCCTAATGTCCGGAATGTCAGTTTTTTGTTTTTTTTTTCTGACAAAAAGGAAATTCGACGTAGCAAAGTTTTGGAAAGATACCCAAGAATACACTGACCGTGATTACACCTAGGGGGTAAGGAAGAATCGAGAGGGCAAGGAGGAAGGGGCTCAGGGAGACAGGCATTCTACGAGGAGACGGGGACTGGCAATCGTGACCCCAGATCAGGACCCAGCGGTCTCAGACCGGGGCCCCTTTTGAGATTCTACGTCATCTGCTCCACGGTTCGCTTCACCAGGGGAAGGAAGGAACGGGTATAGTAATGGGGCAAGTTCAAGCCTGCATGAGTGAGCAGGGGTCGAGTCCTGCGGGCCCTTTCTTGGGGACTTTGATGAGGGCTGTTCCATCCAAACCCTCGAATCACTAATGCAGGTTCAAGGTACGGGACTCCCCCGTGCAGGAGCAGTGGACAGCACTAGCTAGTTCCTCCCTCACCTGAGCCTTACAAAATTCCTGCAAATTCCCGCTTGGCCTTCTCCGAACTCAGCCTTTCCTCCAACGTGTGGCCATGGCTCCACTGTTTAAAGGTCAGGGGAGGAGGGCGGAGAGACCCCAGGGAGCCAAAGAGCCACCTGAAAAGCCAGATAGGTTCCCATTCCTAGGAGAGCCCTTCCAGGATGCCATGATGGCCCGAAATGAATCACAAATGGGCCAGTAGAACTGGAATGTGCCTGGCGTAGGGGAGCAAGTGTGGCCATATTCAAGTAGAAGGTTCTAACTACCACCTTCATGCCAAATAGGGATTGGGATTATGGAGGCAGGACACAAAAGGAAAATAAGGGAAAAGATTCTCCTTTACAGAAAGGTCACACGATAGGCTTGCTGTGCCACATGAAGCACAATCCTTAAGGTCTCTGGGCACGTACGTGATAAATAATCGCCCACTGAAGTGAGGCAGAGGCCAGGTGATGCTACCCCCTTCGTGTGCATTATCCCACTTAATCCTCCCGACAGGGTAATCCCTTGGGCTCTAGAGTTACAAAGAGCTCTGCAGGATCCAGTCTTCCTCCTGGGCCAGTCAAGCTATCCTGAGCAAGTTATTCAGACCACAGTAGTAAAAAGGGGCCAACAACAATATCTCCTCCCAAGGGTTGTTGCGAAGATGGTAACATGATGCCAGTTAAGGGCTCAGCATGTCGACTGGCCAAAGCGCTCACCAAACATGAGCTATTCTCCCCACCCCACCCCCATTTTTCAGATGGGAAAACAGAGGTTTGTGAAGTCTGGTGTGGAGGATTTCCAAACTTGCTCATGACATTCTAGGATTCCAGCGGATTTAACAGCGGACTTGGTTTTCCGGAAAAATCTCACACGGATCTGATTTGAGAATTACACGGAAATCCATTTCAATTTCCAACAGGGCGTCCGCCTGCTTGGCCCCGATGTGCTGAAGAAAGAAGAGACCCTTCCTCCTCCAAAATAAAACTGTCAAGAAAGGCCGTGTGAGTGCCCAGCGAGAAGGCACCCTTCTTCGAAACTGGAAGAATGCCCTCCCCAAGAACCGAGTCTGCCAGCTCCTTGATCCTAGACATCAGCAGCCTCCAGAACGTTCCCCTGCAGGTCCCTAAGATCACAAGTCCTAATCTAACTGATTTAGTCAGTAATGAGCACCAAATGCTGAATAGGAGACCCAGGTCCTTGGAGGTGAATCAGTTCGGATGGCGGTCAGTCAAGTCACGATTCTGACTGGCTGGTTTGGCCAAACCTTGGTGGGGCAGAGCTCCGGGAAGAGGGAACACAGAGGAGACCATGCCAGAGGAAGACACGGAATTAGGAGACTGTGGGGGCCTGCCCCGAATGAAGAGTGTTAGAGAAATTCGTTACAGGATTGGACAGTAATCCTTATGGTCTCGTGGAGCCTTGGAGTTAGTTAACTGCCACTGCGATATGGTCTCGCAAAGATAATCACCAGGTATTGTTTTCTACTCCTATCTTGGAAAGCAGTAGTTTAATAAACCCGAGTGGCTAAAAACATTTTTTTAATTAAAAAAAAAAAATTCCCAATAAGAGAGGAGCAGGGAAAAATAATCCTCCTTTCCTCCCAAATGTCTTCTCCTCTGGGCCCCTCCACTTGTTCCCAAACGGGAAGGACAAGGGCCAAGAAATCCCCCAGAGTCACGACCAACAAAGCTGTGTTACGACGCTAATTTGCAAGCGAGCCGGGTATGGCCTCATGGAAAACACTACCATACATGGCCATGTTTGCCTCAATCTCAGCCCTCGGACAGAAAAGTAATGGTAACAAATCCATAACAAATACCTTGTACGGAAGAACACGTCTATTTCAGATGCGAAAATAAAAAACCACGGTGTGTACCAGGCGAGCCCCAGAAGCTTCTTGGAGAAAGCTCGTCTAGTTCTTGAGTTAGACTCTTGGGATGGCAGTCTACCCATCGGCCCCAGCTAGATTACCACACCACCAGGGGACAAACGGTGTGTTTTATTTTAAATTCCCAAAAGGTCAGCTTATGTTTTCTCCAGAGAGAAGATGATAAACCCTTGCTTTCCGGAAGCATGTGGTCCCCCCAGAAACTTGACTCCAAAAGACGTTTTGTTCATGGTAAAGACAAAAGGTGGTGGGTCAAGACCACAAAGCCTTGGTATCAGACAGACCCAGGAATGGGTTCCACCACTTGCTAGCTGTGTGATGCTGGGCGAGTTACTTAACCTCCCTGAGCCTCAGCTGCCTTTTGACTCAACAGGCATCATGGTGCCTCCTTAAAAGGTTATTGCAACATTTAAATGAGATAAATTAAATCAAACACTGCTACAGTGCCTGGTACATAAGTATCCCATCAGTGGTGGCTATCTCAATGGAAAAGCACCAAGGGAAGACTTCCTTCCACAGAAATTCAACCTCCTATTTTACACCTTGCCATCCAATGCCTTTCAGCCCAGCATCTTCCAGTTCCCTCTCTGTAAAAACAAAACAAACAAAACAGAAAAACCTCTCCATTGGTATCTTTAAGGAAACTAAACCAATCGAGAAGACGAAGCAAAACACAACTATGCAAATCGGTTTACTAACAATCCACCTGCCTTCCCTTGGCCAAACCCTGGCCACTTAACCATTTAATCTCTCAGTTCTTAACACTGTAACCAAACCCTCTCCTTGGGTTTCTATTTTCTCTAACGTCTTGATAAGCATAGCTTTGAATGGCGCCCTTCCTCAGGCAGCAAAATCCCCACCAGCTCTCTGTGCAGGGGGAAAACTGAAACAGACATCAGCCAGACTTTTTCTCACTTTGGTCCACTTTGTGCGGACGTTCAGAGCAACATGGGTGCCAGCTACTCACAGGAAACCCCAGGGCACTCTTACTTAACACACCTGCAGGTCATGGTTGCAAATCGAAACTGTCTCATCTGCCTGGGTATTTGAAGCCCTTGGGGTCAACCTGGATAAGATTTTTTTTTTTTTTTTTTAACTTTGGAATGGGGGAGGGGAGTCTGGAAGAAAACTGGGCTGTGATAAATCAACTGCATCATAACCAGCCCTCCCTCTCTAGGGTGATCAACAAACACATCCTCTAAACTGATGAAAAACGCACTCCCCTTTCTGCGAAGCATCTGCCCACGTGTTTTTCACTGATTTAGCATGTTTTCAACAGAATTAAGCCAGGCTTCCAAATCCACTCAGAGCGTTACTTTGCCCGCCTCTGTGATTGGAAATGACTTTCTAGGGAAGTTCAGCTGTACTTTATCTGTGCCTAGAATAAAAGTTAGAAGCCAATGGAAGCTGCTCCTCTGAGATTTGAAGGGATCACATCTCCCAGATGTGTCTCATAAGAATCATCTGGGAGTCCTCCTTTTTTTTTAAGTACAGTTTTTCTGGAGATTCAAGTGTAACTGGAGGTGAGCCCGGAATTTCTGTCTTTAACAAGTACCCCCAAGGTGGCACTTCTGGTTGGCCACCTGGGGAGATGGAGGTTTGGGGAAAACCTAGGTTGATGAAGCAGAGAAATGAAAACTGTGAATCCCCACCTCCTCACCAGAGTCCTTGACCGGATGACAAGGATGGCAACAGAAACACCTTGCTGCTCCCCAGGCCCTGTAGGATGACCCCTACCCAGCTGCCCACCCCCCAGTGCCACCCTACTTACAGATCTCCAACTGGGGGGACAGCGGAGAAGAAACCGGGTGGAGAGCTCAGATCTGGCACACCTCCCAGGCAGGGGCGTCCAAATCTCCCGGCTCGCCCAGGAAGCCTCTCTTTATAGACCCGGAGCTGCCCCCGGTGGGAAAGAGGAGGCGGCCCGGGGGGGAGGAGGGGGGAGGGTCCCAGGCTGCTGGCTCCGCAGCGCCCCCTGCAGGGCCCGGGAAGCGCGGCGTTTTGTGCCGTTCCTGGCCTCACCTGCGGCGGCGCTGGGACAGGGGCGCACACGTGGCGGGGACCCAGGGGGCTGTGGCGCTCCCCGCAGAAGAGTTCGGGCCGGTGTCTCACCCCGCCCCCCCCCCCCCCCAACCCGGCTCTGGGACACTCACCGAGGCTATGATTCCCAGAGCAAGGGGCCGAGCGATCAGCGTCTGGGAGCGGGGAGGGGAGTTGCTTGAGAAGGTCTCCCTTCAGTCAGTGCACGACCCCGATTTTAACCGCTTCCTTCCCCTCGGAGGGGGCAAATGTGGGGGTCTGAATTGCCACCTCCCAGCCCCGCTCCCCCTTTTATTCGCCATCCAGTGCCTGGAAAGGGGGCCGGCCGCACTGCATGAAGGGTAGAGGAAGGGGATTTTTTGAACTTTGCAAAGTGCAAGGCAGGAGCCCCCAACGGCTGGGAATCGTTTGGGAAGGGGAAGTTTTTATTTTTCCCAACTTGCTATTCCACCTCCACCCACAAGAAAAAGTGGGGGGTGGGGGTGGGGACCCAACAACCTGCTGCAGGGACTTGAGGCCCGGATGTGCCATTCGCTGACTGCCTGACCTCAGGCGAGTCACTTCCCTGCTCTGAGCCTCAGTCTCTGCAGCGGAAAAATGGGTGTGTGTGTGTGTGTGTGTGTGTGTGTGTGTGTGTGTGTGTGTCGGGGAGGGTATATTTATGTAACTTGCAAGGTGTGAGTCAGGATGCAAAGAGAAAGTGGGTGCGACCCTGCCCTTGCAAGTTCCCAACTCTTCTTCCCCCGCCCAAGAAGTTCCTGGAAATGAAGAAGCTGCTTAAAACTTCACCCCTGCTCCCCTCTCTCTTAGGACCCCTCCCCCCCTCCTCTGCCTGTGTCTGTCAATCTGTTCGTCTCTCTCCCATACTTCTGATGCAGTGACTCTCCATCACTCTTTCTTCCTGCCTTGCGGTCACTCTGCATGTCTCTGTCTCTCATTTTCTCCTCTGTCTCCCTCTGCCTCTGGCCTGTGTCTCTCCCGACCTCTCCCGCGGTCTCTGGCTTTGTGTCTCTCCCGGACGTCTCCCACTGTCTCCCTCTATCTCTGGCCCTGCGTCTCTGGCTCCGGCTCTCCGTCGCCGGCTCTCTCCCCGGCTCTCCGTCTTCTCCCGGGCTCCGTCGCCCGCACGCACACAGGCCATAAAAGGAAGCCGAGGCGGTGGGCTGGCCCCGCGCCAGGCCGGGGACCCGCGCGCCCCGCTCCCCGCCCCGCACGGGCCCCGGGTCCCCGGGCCGGTCCTCCCTCCGCGGGCGCGGCGGGGGGCGCTGGGCGGGCGACAACCCAAAAAGGGCAGGCGCGGGCGCCTTCCTGCAGGAATCCCCAGCGCCGCATACCAGCCCGGGGCTGCCCGCTCCCCCTGACTAAATATGGTGCGGAGCGGCCTCCCGGCGCGGCGGGCGCGGGGGAGGGCGCGCTGCCTCCGGCCGCTGCGACTGCGCCGCGCGGGCCCACGTGGGCCCCAGCTACTCCCAGCCACAGGGCTTGGGGAGGGGGTCGGAGGAGCTGGGAAGACCCCCGCCGGGCTCCGGGCTTCGCACGCACCCCACCTAGGTCCGCAACCCCTCCCTGGGTAACCGGATCGGATGGGGGAGGGGGCTTGCCTGATCACCCCCATTTTGCAGGTGAGAAAACTGAGGTCCCAGAGCAGCGAAGAGATTTGCCCAGGCTCCCGATGGGACTGGAGCCCACCGTTGCCATGATTCGCTTCCAGAAGGACTTTAAAGGGAAAGGGAGATGCCCAGGTGAATTGGCCTGCAGGCTAAAGACAGGTCTCCGAGGTTAGTGGCCGGTGCCCCCTTTGTAGCCGTTCCGCCAGGAGCGTTCCTTTAACTGCTCCGTGCCTCAGTGTCCCTATCTGTGAGATGGGAAGAGCAGCAGTTATGTCCTGGCTGTTGGTAAACAGTCGTTGAGATGATCCATGTGAAACGGACATATTGTGCAGCTTCCTGTTAGCTATTATTCCCAGCCAACTTGAAACCACAGGCTTTGGGTGCCTGATGGCGAGGGCAGGCCTGTCCCCCCTCCAGCCACCCCGCTCCCCAGAGTATCTCAGACCCTCTTGATCACTTCCTCAGGCTCTGCTGCTTTCTGAAGCCTGCTCTCTCTCTATTCTGAAGCCACAGAATAGTCCGTGAACTGAGCCTGTGTTTTCTCAGGGAGGAGCACAGAGCGACAGAATCTTTGCCTCAACTACCTTACTGGGTTGTTAAACAGGACAACATATGTGAAGGCCTTATATAAAGCATTCCATACCTTTCTGGTACGTTCTATCAGTGCTCAGGGACAGTCATTCATTAAATATGTGTCCAGTGCCAAAGCTCAGATGTTTGAATCTTCAAAAGTGCATTGTTACAGTAATTAAAGCAAATGCCTGTTTTATTTCTCATGGCTCAAAAAGCCAGTTATTTTAAGATCAAGGGGGAAAAATACTTTTAAAAAAAGTGTTACTCTGAGAGCTGTCCAGTAAGTTTCCTTGGCTTGTCTTTTCTTTGAGGTGCTGTGTAATGGGAGTTTCCATAAACTCATGAAACAAGACGGCAGAGGGGAAATTTATCTCTCGGAGTCTTTTCCTTTTAGCAAAAAAGCTCAAAAATGTGATTGTCCCCCAGTTTTTAATGATATCAAAGATCGGGGTCAACCGACCTAATTATGTAGAAGGGTATCAGCGCTCAAGGCCTCCAGCCCAAGATTTGCACAGGACCATGCCTTCTTGTGAATGAAGGGATGTCATTCCTGGCCACAAGCCTGGCTCGATCGCTCTTGCAAAAAGGCACTTCTGTTTCAGTCATGACGGCTCCACACTTCTCCAAGACAGGACCCCACAGCAGAGTGACTTGGGACGCTTTTTCCTTCATCCATTTCCACTCATGGTGCCTTTGTACCTCCAGATTCTCTAACAGGAAGGCCCCTAAAATTCTCAAGAGGAGTTTTACAGTGCCTGCCGAAACTAGACACGCTCTTGACATACGATGCGGCAAATCATACTCCTTAGGACTTACCCAAACGAGTCGAAAGCTTACGTCCATACTGCAGCCTGCAGTTGGTTTATAGCAACTTTGTTCGGAATTGCCAGAACTTGGAAGCGACCAAGATGCTATTCAGCAGGTGAGTGGACAAACCGTGGGACACTGAGGTGATGCACTATTATTTGGTGCTAAAAAACAAACCGACTCTCAAGCCACGAAAACATGGAGGAATCTTAGGTGCATATTCCTACGTGAAAGGAGCTGGTCTGTAAAGACCAAACACTGCAGGATTCCAGATCTGACATTCTGAGAAAGGCAACACCATGAAGACGGGTAAAAGACCTGGGGCTGCCAGGGCCTGGGGGGAGGGAGGATGAATGGGCAGAACACAGGATGTTTAGGGCAGTGAAAATACTGTGCACGATACTATAATGGTGGATACAGGTCATGATATATTTGTTCAGACCCATAGAATGAACAGCACCTTAAATGAATCCTAATGTGAACTATGGACTTTGAGTGAGAATGTGGTCGGTGCAGGTCCATCGATTGGCACAAACGTGCCACCCTGATGGGGGGTGGTGCTGAGAAAAATGGGGGAGGCTGCGAGTGTGGGCATAGGTGGTGTATGGAAACTCTGTGCACGTTATATCCAAGAAATAAGGTCTATTTTTTTTTTAGAGGTAGTTTTACCTTTTATTAAAAAAAAAAAAATTAATGAAGACCACACAATCCTTGCAGAACGGTTGTTACAAAAATCAAATACCCAAGTGGCTGGGGAGGATTGTCCTAAATGCCTTTAAAGGCATATTCTCACAAATGTTAATCCTTCGTGTACACTTGGCTTTAGGTTAAAAGAACACATCAAATTTTATATAATCATACAGGCATGCGAGTCATATACAAATGCATTCTTGCACATAATTATAAAGCTATTAGTTTACTCTATGCAAACATATATGCTAAGCTAAATTTATCATCTTCAAACGCCACCTCTGTTCCTGCTGTTTTTTAACTGCCCAAGTTTTAGATTTCCACTTTTCCTAAATCCCTCTTCAGCCCCAATTCCCATCCTATTTTTGTGTAAATCCAAGTCTTCCCCTAAAACTTCTCTGTATTTCTGGAAGAGAACTTCTCCTAACAACCCATGAAAACCACCACCAGCAGTGATGCAGATTTAGTTTTTTGAGTTAGAGGACAAGAGCTTGATGGGTCCTCTGTATTCAGATCTTTTTTTTTTTTTTTTTTTTTTTTTTTTGCTATCTCTGCCCATGCACCTTCTTCAACTACTGGCTTATAAATTAATTGACACAGTTCAAATATCCTGAGTATAAACATTTCTGGAGTACATTTTTCTCAACCTAAGGTCCTCTGTGGAAATCATAAAAATCTTAGTTTTTTGAAAATAGGCGGTTTTCCCTTTTTCCAAATATAAAAAAAGAGTGCTGCATATGCTCTTCCGAAGCCCTAAATGGCCACGTCCCCGGTTACAACACCGTCCCCGCCAGCCCCCGGGGTGAAGAGTAAGTGTGGCAGGTGAGGTGGCTGATGGCAAGGGCACACGCGGGGCACAGCTCCCTCCACCCTCCACCCAGGCTGCCGGGAGCCTGCGGGGGGGGGGGGGGGGGGGGGGGGGGGGGG